>NC_021160.2:35859426-35867465 GCF_000331145.2 Cicer arietinum | reverse complement strand
CTAGTAACCACGGGGGACCAACACGATCGAGTAATCAGAACAAGGGTCATAGTAGAGCAGATCAAAACCCATATCATCGTCCCAAAGGGTCAAATAAGGGACCATATCGTCCAATGACCTCCATTTCAAATGATAGACGGAGGACTTCAGAATCAAAGCCATATTGTTATCGTTGTGGAGACCTAAGACACTTTGCTAATAAGTGCACACTAAACGGCAGTGTATGTTTTAAATGCCATAAGCCCAAATATTTAGCCAGGGATTGCAAGGAACCAAAGGCAAAAGCCTTACTGAAGGCGACTAAAGTCACATGCCCAACAGCTCAAGGACGAGTTTACAATATAAATGGTCAAGGGACCTCTCGTTCGAATGAATCCTTCCAAGGGGAGTGTGAAATCTTAGGTAATATTTTAACTGTCCTTTTTGACTATGGTGCAACACAATCATTTATCTCTATGGATTGTGTAAACTATTGGAATTGCATGTCACAACCTTATTGTTTGATTTGTCTGTTACCATTACTGCTGATAAAACTTTAACTGCAAATACGACATGTATGCATTGTCCTATAGTTGTATTGAGTAGGAAGTTTAATGTGAATCTCATTTGTCTAACTCTTAAGAACCTTGATGTTATCCTCGGTATGGATTGGTTGTCATAGCATTATATTTTATTAGATTGTGGTCGTAAGACTGTAATTTTCCCCGACCCAAAGCTTTCTAAATTCTTAGCCGCGCAGGAAATCAAGGTTGCTCTAAAGGAATGAGATATGGAGATTTTGTCCCTAGCTAGTATGTGAGTTACTCATGATGCCAAGATAGAGGATGTACTAGTGGTTAGAGATTTCTCCAATGTGTTTCCGACTGATGTACCAGAACTACCGCCAGTGCGAGAGACTGAGTTTTCTATTGACTTACACCTAGGTATTAGACCCATCTCAATTGCCTCATATCGGATGTCGCCTTTCGAACTAACTGAACTTAAAGAACAATTGGAAGAATAAATGTCAAAACAATTTATTCGACCAAGTGTTTCACCGTGGGGAGCTCTTGTCTTGTTAGTAAAGAAAAAAGGACGGACGTTCACGATTTTGTGTAGATTACACGCAACTCAACAAGGCCACTATCAAGAACCGATATTCATTGTCGCGCATCGATGACCTTATGGATCAACTCCGAGGGGTTGTAGTGTTCTCCAAGATAGTTTGAAATCTGGGTATCACCAAATATGAGTTAAGGCAGAAGACATTCCCAAGACTGTATTTCAGACATGTTACGAACATTATGAGTATCTTGTAATGCCACTCGGAGTGACTAATGCACCCGCAATATTTATAGACTACATGAATCATATCTCCCACCCATTTTTGGACAAATTCGTAGCGGTATTTATAGATGACATTCTCATTTATTCTAAAAGTCGAGAGGAGCATGAGGAACAATTACGAAAAGTTCTATCACTGTTGCGAGAGAAACAGTTGTATGCCAACCAAGCGAAGTGTGAATTTTGGTTGGAGGAAGTTAATTTTCTAGGGCATGTGATCTCGAATGAAGGAATTGTTGTCAACCCAGGCAAGGTAAAGGCCGTTGTAGATTGGAAGCGGCCAAGGACTGTTGCAGACATTAAAAGCTTTGTTGGATTAGTTGGCTATTACTGGAGATTTATTGAAGGTTTTGCTAAGATTGTATCCTTACTGGCCCAACTTAGAAGAAAGGATCAACCGTTTGCGTGACCAGAAGAGTGTGAGGCGAGTTTTAGACTATTAAAGGAACGTTTGACGACCTCTCCACTACTAACTTTGCCACAACCAGATGAACCCTACAAAGTTTATTGTGATGCCTCTCATCAAGGATTGAGAAGTGTCCTCATGCAGAATAAGAAGACAGTAGCCTATGCATCACGACAACTAAAAATACATGAAAGAAACTATCCCACACATGATTTGGAATTGGCTACGATAATGTTTTCCCTAAAAATTTGGAGACACCACTTGTATGGAAGTACATTTATAATTTTTAGTGACCATAAAAGCTTGCAATGCCTGTTCGATCAAAAAGAGCTCAATATGAGGCAACTAAGGTGGATAGAAACCTTGAAGGATTACGACTTTAGATTGCAATATCACGCGGGAAAGGCCAACATAGTTGCGGATGCCTTAAGAAGACAAAATACACTTGTATCATTTTTAATGGTAAAAGAACAAGAATTACTAGAGAAGTTTCGTGATCTTAACTTGAATGTGGAGTTTTCACCAGGAGAATTAAAATTTAGCATGATAAACCCCTCTAATGGGTTAATTGAGGACATTCAGAAACATCAATTTGACGACGAACTACTTCAGCAGAAGAGGCACTTGATTATGCAAGGGAATGCACTAGAATTCAAAGTTGGGCCAAACAATATTATGCACTGCAATGGATGCCTTTGCATCCTAGCAGTGGACAAGATAAAAGAGATTATTCTTGAGGAGGCACACATAAGTAAACTGAGTTTTCGTCCAGGAGTGACCAAGATTTGAAGCAAAACTATTGGTGGTCGAGAATGAAGAAACGAGTGGTCGAGTTTGTGATAGCTTGCCTGACATGCCAGAAAGCTAAAGTAGAACATCAGAGACCCGCATGAATGTTGCAGCCCTTAGACGTGCCTAAATGGAAATGGGATAGTATTTTTATGGATTTCATCATAGGATTGCCTAAGACGCAGAGGAAGAATGATTCGATTTGGGTGATAGTCGATCGTCTAACTAAGTCAGCTCATTTCCTACCTGTGAGGACCACTCATAATGTGACTAAATTGATAGAGATCTACATCACAAAGTTTATGAGACTTCATGGAGTTCCTTCCAGCATCGTCTCAAATCAGGATCAAAAGGTTATCTTGCACTTTTGGGGAGCCTTACATGAAGCATTAGGGACGAAGTTGAGATTAAGTTCTGCTTATCACCGCAGACCGACGGACAGACATAGAGAACTAATCAAACTTTAGAGGATCTTCTAAGAGCATGTGCCTTAGACGATCTTTGGAGATGGGATGAATGTTTATCGTTGGTGGAATTCACTAACAATAATAGTTTTCATGCAAGCATTGGGATGGCGCCATACGAAGCTCTTTACGGGCGAAAATATCAGACACCACTGTGTTGGCATCATGATGGTGAGAGTACCATAGTGGGGCCTGAAATGGTGCAGCAGACCATAGAAAAGATCAGAAAAATTAGAGAGAGGATGAGAACTTCCCAAAGTCGTCAGAAAAGTTATGTTGATACACTTCGTAGGCCCTTTGAAGAAGGCGAACATGTGTTCCTTCGTGTAACACCTACTACAAGAGTTGGCAGGGTTCTCAAGTCAAAGAAACTCACACCAAAGTTCATTGGACCTTACCAAATCCTCAAAAGAATCGGACTCGTAGCATATAAAGTTGTGTTACCACCTATTCTTTCCCACATTCATGATGTGTTCCATGTTTCTCAGCTACGAATGTATGTCCCTAATCCATCACATGTCATTGAGTCGGATGTAGTGCAGTTGAAGGAGGATTTATCTTTTGAAGTACCTCCAGCAAGAATTGAAGATAGAAAAGTCAAGTTGCTTCACAACAAAGAAATTCCTTTGGTGAAAGTAGTTTGGAATCAAGCCAATGTAGACACCACTTGGGAACTAGAAGAGAAAATGAGAGAGCAATACCCAAAACTTTTCTCCAATGCCAATTTCGAGGACGAAACTATATAAGGTATGTGGAATGTAACGCCCAATCATTTTATTTTATTTTTATATTTTACCTTAGGAGTAGAAATAATTGTTGATGATATTATTTTAATTTTTGGTAATAATAATAATAATAATAATAATAATAATAATAATAATAATAATAATAATAATAATAATAATAATAATAATAATAATAATAATAATAATAATAATAATAAAAGCAGCAAATGGCAACTGTTAAAAAACAAGTTTCATGGCTTGGATGAAAATGTCACGTTCCCCACTTATGTCTTAACGTTCCCCACTTCTGCCTTAACGTTTCTCACTTCTGTTGATAAAAAGGAAAAAAAAAACGGACGTCTTCCATCCAAAAACGTACGCGATATAGAAAAAAGAGTTTAGGAGAGAAAAAGGAAGGAATTTAAGAAGGAGTTAGTGATTCATTCCATCAAGTGTAGCACAATTTGAGCAAAAAGACTGCTGCATGAGAATTTAATAACGAAACTCATATCGATAAGGGCATCACTCCAATTATATCTATATATGATTGTATTTATTTTAAAATTTGTGAGATTAAATATATACTATGCTGAAATGCTTTTATCAAATGTTGGAAAATAAATATGGTGTGATATGTTGTTATAATGGTTATGTTGAACATATTCAAAGTGTGAAGAATAAATGTTATGTGATATGTTGTTATAATGGTTGTGTTGAACAATACCATAATGTGAAGAATAAATGTTATGTGATATGTTGTTATAATGGTTGTGTTGAACATACTCAAAGTGTGAAGAATAAATGTCATGTGAAATGTCGTTAATGAGTTAGCCTCGCCTTATATTAATGATTTATTAAAGTGTCAACATTCATGCATTCATTCATAGTTGTGTGGTGGTGCGTCCATAATTGGTTGGAGTCCACATATCTTTGCGGGGATTTTGAGTTAGTGGTGTTGCTTGGAAGGACCCACGAAGCCCTTGCGGAGGAGGTGATATTCCGGAATCATTACATTGACATATAGATTAAGTAATAAGGTATGTTTGGGTATGCATTGATTTAAGTGTGATTAGTGCTATATAAAGATAAATGATACATTGTACCTCCTGATCGTTTGGTTGAAACAACGTTATTAATGATATAATATTATACTGATAAATTTGTAAACGATTGTATGATGAAATAATGTTAGTAATGAATGTTAGTAATGATGTAGATATTATATTGATAAATGTACCTCATGATCATTTGGGTGAAATGATATAGATATTATACTGATAAATTTGTAAATAATTGTATTTGTATATGATTGTACCTCCTAGTTGTTGTGGAACAATGTTATATTTTTATTGTACCTCGGTGGTTTGTATGGATTAATTAATATTGTTAATTATATAGATATCATAATATTATATTTGTATTTTCAGTGTACCTCCCGGTAGTCGTTTGGGTGAATTAATGTTATTAATTACGTAAACATTGTACTGTTTTATTTTATTGTTATTTATTATTTATTGGTAAGTATTTTGGAGATGACCCTTACTTTTGGACATATGACATTCCTAATCTACTTGCACATATGGGGAAGTTTTCAGAAGAATAGATGGAACATCTTATTTAATTCTAGGGGTAGTAGTGGTCAGCTTTAGGTAATTTATTTATGTTGTACTCTAGTCTATGCCAATTATCATTTTAGTACTATATTTCTGAACCTTATCATTTGAGTATTAAGTATCTAATTGGGATACTGATGGATTTTAAATTAATAATGGATTATTTGTTTGTTTGTTTGAAATTACATGGAAAATTATATATTTTTTTTAAAAAAATAAAATAAAAAAATAAAATAAAAATAAATAAATAAATAAATAGGATGTTACATGTCTCTTATTGCTTTAAAATTCAAAACTATTCCAAAAAGAATATGAAGGAAGTCAAAAATTGATATTTGAGCATTTTGAAGCATATTAATATATGTCTTTGCCAATGAGTCTTATTTGTTGTATACTTCTTTTGTGAAAACTGGTTTCAAGTGTTTAAATATATTTTAAGCATGATAGATAAAAATAGCAAAAATCAAAAAGTCTAATAAACACTTACTATTGAAAATAAGTTTGAACATGTGTCTTATTGTTAATTTGTGTCTTTCAAAAAAACGTTGTGAAAAAGCAATTGTTTAATGTGAGCAAATCTCGGCATATTTTTTGATCCATTAAGAAAATTAGTTTTTGAAATATACAAACATTACTGGCATAAAAATATTTTATAAAGAGAGAAATTATATTAAACATTATATCACATTCATCTTATTTTGCTTTTCTGAATGCGCTTATTCTCTCTAGTTTTAAAAATAAAAGATCGATCTATTTATAACAGTAAACATGATCATGTTTAAATTGAAAGGTTGTCACTTGTGAAAGAGGACAAAGAGCAAAGAGACATCTTGATTGTTTTATGGAACTTTGAGTAGCGTAATGAGCAAATAATCAGTTTGAATTGACAATAGAAATTTTATTAGAGGATTTAAATTAGCAAAGTTAAGAATACTTTTGCAAGTGTGTTTGGTTATGTTTTTTTAATTAAAATGGCAACTAGATGTTAAGGTGTTTGGGGACCAAAGTGATATTTTAAAAAAAAAAATTCAAAGTTGTGAAATAAGGACTTTAAAGTAAGTGAGTGATTGATAACAAAGAAATTGATTAGTTTTCATGAGTAATGCAACCTTAAAGTAAATTTTATAATTCCCTATTAATATGTAGTTAACTCATCGTGTCTCGAAAATGAATCGAGATTGTTGACACCGAGTTAGTGGTGGATAGAACTCTGAATATTTTATGTTTGTTGGGTTGAAATTGTTAAGGAAAAGAGACAAGAACAAAAAGGTCATGACAAATTTTTTAAAATAACGTGGTAAATGAATTGTTCTTGTTTTTTAATTCAAAAGTATTTGAGTAGTATAAATTTTACGAACTTTAATAAGTTAGGAAAAAGTTCTCTTGTGATTTTTAATGGTGTTATAAATTAAAATTTGGAGTCGTTTAAAGTTTGAAACCATATGGGTTGTTGTCCTTTATTAATTAAGATGTTCTAAACTAGATTTGGATTTGGAAATTTTTTGAAAGACTTTGATGAGTAAAATGAATTTTAGTTGAGTGGTATACATATAGAAAGAGAGTTCAAAATTTTGTTTAAATGATGGTTTTAAGTTTACTTTATTATTAAGGTCTTAAATGTTTTATCCTTGGAGTTTTTGTGAAAACAAAGTTTCCAACTTTATAGATTGAACTAAAAAGTTTTAGACATTGATATTAAATTTTCAATTTTTATGAAGAGATTTAACATTGAGAAACAAAGTTTCAAACTTCATGACTTTGAAAATAGTTCTTTTATATATATATATATATATCAAAAAGGCTTAAAAGAGAAATATTCACTTTATAAACATAGTTTCAATGTTAAGTTTTGAAGTTAAAATTTTTAAATTTTATAGTAAATATGTCAACTTTATGCTAAAATTTGAGGTTGAAAAAGTATTTAGGTGTTTTTAAAACAATAATTGATTATAAGTTTGGATTTTAATATGTGATTTTATTAAAATAATGAATCAGTGAATTGTTTCAAAATAATGTGATAGTGTGGACTCCACTTAAAAAACTCACGTAGAATTTATTATTGAAGTGTTTTTAGTAGATTTGCCCATTCTCCAAGCCAAATTTATTATTTATCAATTGGTTATCTGAGTACTTCAAAACTTAATTTTTTCGAATTCACTATTGAAGGTGTTTTTAGTAGATTTGTCCATTCTCCAAGCCAGATTTATCAATTGTCAATTGGTTATGTGAGTACTTCAAAATCAGGATTTTTGATATAAATATCTTTTTTTTTTTTTAATTTTAATACTAGATTGCCCCACTTTTGAAAAATAATACCAAAATGTCCTACTTTTTAGCCCCAGTTGCTGATAGACACCTGGAGATGCGACCTCCTGCAGAAAAAAAATTTCAACCTCACTAGGTGGTCGCATCCTGGGGATGCGACCTCCTACTAGCTTCTACCTTTTTTTTTTTTTGAATTTAGTTATTTATTATTTGGTATATTATATTGGGTATATTATATTTATTATTATTAAATATTTTAAAAATAATTATAACATTAAAAAATACAAAATATTATTATAAATAATAAAAATAATTAATTTAATAATATTATATAACTTTTAATAATTATAATAATAATAATAATAATAATAATAATAAAAAGAAAATTCTATTAATAAAATAAAAATACTTTTATTATTTAATATATTCAATAATGTATTTTAATATTATATAT
>NC_021160.2:35858024-35859416 GCF_000331145.2 Cicer arietinum | reverse complement strand
AAAAAAATACTACAAATAAAAAAAATACATCAAATAAAAATTAATTATTTTCATCTAAATGACTTCCAGTTCCACATCTACGCGGTCGTCGAACTCGTCTAGCCCTTTAAACAACTTGAGGTTGTTGTGGTTGATCCTCGTTGTAATCTGTTTGTGGATTAGAACCACTACCACCTGCTTCCGTATAATTTTGAGTTTCGACATTATAGAATCAAAAGCTGCATAAGCCGACTCAAGAGTTGTGCAATGAGTACCAAACAAATTATAGAAAATTCTGCTCTCGGTCGGATTAATGGGAGTGTGTATTGTTGGCACTGAAGGAACGTAGTATTCAGTCGGTATATCTGCAGCTTCATGAAAATGTTGTGGTGATGATAAAGACAGTGTTTGGTGCATGATATTTTGTTGTGGGATTGATTGAGGCATAGAGTGAACATCAGGATATGTTGAAGGTTGCAAACATGGATCGCGCATGTATCTTTCCACAGATATGTATAAGTTAGTGTGATGCGTGAACCAATTCATATATTCGTTAGTGTGGCGTAAAACACCTTCGACGTACTGACCTTGCAATATGTAATTATGACGTTCATTCCAATGTTGAATCTCATCTTTCCAAACCACACTCCAATTATCATCAATGCCACGTCTCATGTCGATCTCATAGTAGAGCGTCATATCTTCTAGAGGTTGCAGAATTTGTTGATGAAAGCTGAACCGAAGCGCGACTCTATCTGCATGATGTTTTTCGACGATATAATAGCAGTGCAGATAGGTACATGCAGTCCAAGTGTTGATCTCTTGTTCGGGTACCTCGTGTTGGAATCCGAGATACGGTCTCCAACGAAACTGGATGTTAAAAAAACAAGCTAAAGTAAATATTAAGAGATATAAAAAAATTTAAAAGTGCAACTACATGAGAATGAATATATTACTTCTTGAATCATCATATGATCGATTGTATTCCGGTATCCTTCTACATCGTTGTGAGGAACTTTACTGAAATTTAAACCCCCAGAATTAAATCTGTCGAATATATAAAAAATAAAAATATAATAAAATTAGTAATACGAATACGGTAAATAATAATTTAAAAAAAATTAAAATATATAAAAATTATGTGCAATAGTTACCTTTGTGCAAGTGGAAATATCCATGCACTGGGTGCATCTGGAGCAACACAACTCAAACGATACCATGCCCAATTTTGCAACAACAATGCACATCCTCCCATCGACATTACGTTGGGTTTCGTAGCAAGGCATAATTCTCTATAGAGTGTTGCTAAAACTGCCGAACCCCAACTATAGTGGGATGCTTTATTTAAATCGCCCAAGATTGAAAGATATTTTAAATGTACACGATTATTGGATTTGTCTGGCATCAACAATC
>NC_021160.2:35852591-35857758 GCF_000331145.2 Cicer arietinum | reverse complement strand
TCTACTTCGGATGCGTTTTCACCAACATTATCAAAAGTATCTTTGAGCCATTTTAATTTAATAGAATTACCTTTTGTTGCTCCCTCAGGTGGGATAACTCCTAAATATTCTTGACAAACATCTTAAACATTCACAAAATTTGAACCGCTAACAGGAATACCAGACACATTTAATCCTAAAATATAGTATACGTCTTCTAAAGTTATTGTGCACTCACCTATCGGGAGATGAAAAGTATGAGTTTCTGGTCTCCATCTTTCAACCATAGCAGTAATCAAACCGACGTCGATTTTGTAGTTTTCAAGTTTGATCATTTCACCAAATCCAACTTGTTGCAAATACGGTAATATGGCTTCGTTCAGTTTTTTGTTGGCATGACCATGACATTTTAGTTTATCCTTTGAGGGATTCTGAAATTAATAATATAAAATATAAATTAATAATATATAAATTAATAATATATAAGACATTAATATAAAATACTTACAAATGCTTGAATGTATCGACTTTCAGCTCTATGATTTTTGGATAATTCCATCAGTAAAGTTGAAAAAAATGTGTTTGAGAAATCGGAGAAAGTGTGTTTGAGAAGTTGGAGATAGTGATTTTTAGATTAAGATAGAGGAAGTGTGTTTGATGATGTTGGTTGATGTAGGTTTGGGGTGTTTATATAGGAAATCGCAAGGCCAGAAAGCGATCCTCAGATTCAGCTACGTGGGAGGTCGCATCCCCACATTGCGAACCCTTCAGGAGGTCGCAGGGCCAGGAAACGACTTCTTTGAGAGGTCGCAGGGCCAGACAACGATCTCCTGATGATAAATCTCAGCCGCTCATTTCTTTTAATCGATTGATGTGGATGCTTGATGATGAATCCTCATACTTTTAGTTGGACCAATGAAATTGATCTATTCAATTTTTAATCTTGACCATCCAAATTCATTTATCAATGGTTGTGGTTTAGTAGAAAAATATCAATCCTCATACTTTTAGTTGGACCAATCAAATTGATCTATTCAATCTTTAATCTTGACCATCCAAATTTATTTATCAACGGTTGTGGTTTAGTAGAAAAATATCAATCCTCATACTTTTAGTTGGACCAATCAAATTGATCTATTCAATCTTTAATCTTGACCATCCAAATTTATTTATCAACGGTTGTGGTTTAGTAGAAAAATATCAATCCTCATACTTTTAGTTGGACCAATCAAATTGATCTATTCAATCCTACTAACTTCTATAAATAAAAAACTAGATCACACTATATCACTACACCTTCTATCTCATCCTACCTTTTATCTCATCATACCTTCTATCTCATCATACATTCTATCAATTACATAATCATGGCTTCTCAACAAGTCATTTGTATTGTTTATTACAATGGTTCAATTGTTGATGGAGTTGAAGGGAAAACATTTGTAAGTGATTACAAAAAGGCGTTCAAAGTACATTCTAGCAGCAACCTTGCTCGTCTAAAGAATGTCATTAAGAAAAAGTTGCAGTTCGACGACAACGTGACGATAACTGATATAGAGTATCAACACCTTGTCTTCTTTGGTGAAAATACAACCAGATTTGAATTGATGAAGGTTTGTGATGACGAAGATGTTCAACTCATGTTTGATGTTTATGCACAATGGTCATAACTTGGCACCATTGAGTTATACATTACATTTGAAAGTGGTCCTAATTCAACAAATCAACCATCAACCTCAAACATGCCTAATCCCAACTATATCCCATCACAACACTATGAACCATACTCTAGCCCTTATCAACCCGACGTATATTCTCCATCACAACACTATGAACCATACTCTAGCCCTTATCAACCCGACGTATATTCTCCATCACAACACTATCAACCATACTCTAGCCAAAATGAACAAACTCAACATGTCCACAATGTCTCCCAACAACTTTATCACGAATCTCTCCCAACAAGTCCACAATGTGATCTTCCACTTAGTGTCCATTATAATATCAATGAGGAAGAATTAGGTGATTATAGTGAAGATGATGAAACATACTTCGATGAATCATCTGGTGATTCTAGCGATGATGATGTTGATGAAGATATGGAAGCAGAAGATCAACTTATCCCACTTGTATTCGATCCACCATTCCACATGAAGAACATCAATCTATCCACCGCAAACCAACCAACTGAATTTGATCACATGTTCATTGACGAAGTCCCAAATTTAGGTGGAACTCTTGAAGTTGGAATGAAGTTTCAGAACAAGGATGAATGTGTACATGCAATCAAACGTTATCATCTAAAACAATTATTGAACTTTGTGGTGCAAAAATCAGATTTAGAAAGGTAAGTTATTATTGAAGTAACAATGTCGATTTACAAGAAAGGGGGGTTTGAATTGTAAATATGCCTTTTAAAAATTCCTGTTAAAACTTAAGAAAATAACTCAAGAATGATCTTGGTTATGAAACAGAAAACAGAGAACGTTCTTGGTTTATGTTATAAAACAGAGAACGTTCTTAAATTAGCAGAAAATCAGTTTCTATTTTATCTTAAATGATTAATGCAGTATAATAAAGAAGGAGATAGGAAAGAGAATACCACACAAAGATTTATCCTGGTTCGCCCAACGTGGGTTACGTCTAGTCCTCACACTGTGAGATTTTCCACTAAGTGTTTAAAATGAAGAGCCTTCTTAATCTTACAACACCTAGAATAGATCGACCTTGATCTATTTCTTTCTTAATTACTTTCCACCCAGAAAGCAATTACAACACCTATCTAACCTTGATAGGAAGCAATCTTAAACAAACTATAAAGAAACTCTTATAGTTTGAGTTTTTACAAATGATTGAATTTGACAGAATCTGATATTGCTCAACTCTTGTTTGAGAATAGATTCTTTACAGAGGGTTTGCTGATAATTACACAATCTCTATATGAAGATGAATCAGCAACTGTTTTTGCAAAATAGCAGAATGTATGACAACCCCTGTTTTTGCGAATGAGCAGAATTTCAAGTATGTATGTGATTGATTTATGGATGTTTCAGCACTTGAATTTTCTGCTAAGAACTGGGATAATGGCCTTCTATTTATAGGCTGTAGATGTACTTGAATGAAGATACAAGAGCTGTTGGAGAAACTATGCTTTTTTACTGAACCATTATTTTTAGAATAAAAATAATCCTTCTTTGAAAATAGCTTTTTGACTTTTAATGGTCTAGCATTTAAAGCATCTCAGTCCTTTCTTTTGACGTTTCTTCATTGATCTTGGATGGTACATTATCTGCCTTGAGTATTGAGTGTAGCTAGAGAAGGTTGGAGAAGATTAAAAACGAATTGCAGACTGAAACAGAGAGAATGCAAAGCTGCTGTTGATGTGCAAAAAACGGAGAATGATTAACGTTCTTGGTTTTATCAGTTTGAACTTTCTTGAGCTTCAATAATCATTCTGGAGTTCCCGTTTTAAATGTTCTGTATTTCCTTGTTCTTTGTCTTGTCATATACCCAGTTTGATCAAGTTTTCTTGACATTTGAATTTTGGAATTCTTAGGCCGTCATGACTTTTGTTCATCTTTGAACCCTTTGATCTTTGTGATCAAGTATCCTTTTTTAGTCTGGATTATTCGTACTTGTTCCTTGTCGTGTATTTATTAGATATGAAAAATTTCCAGAGCAAACTTTTTATCACATGGATAGAAAAGATTTGACCAAGTTGCTGTGATGGATAATTTGGTGAAGCTGAAAATCATTCTCTGTTTATGATGCAGAATGATCTTGTTGTTGTGTTTTCTTGTATTTGCTTGATTCTGCTCTTAATTAAATCCACTCAAGAACACAAGTTAAATTAACATAACATTTAGAATCATAATTAACATTCTTAAGTAACCTTTGTTTATTTTCATCAAAACTTTAAAATAAAGAGTTTGTCTCAACAATCTCCCCCTTTTTGATGATGACAAACATATTAATTTAGATTTTAATTTGATTCTAATATAGAGAGTTGTACCAGCTCCCCCTCAATTTGTGCATTTGCTAATTCAACATAAAATAAAATATTTGAATGCAATCAGAAAGAGTTTCATTAAAGATAACAAAAGTTCATTAATTTTGGCAAAGATACATCAAAAGTGGCAGAAATACAAAATGAGAACAGTGACAAAATAAATGAAAATCTAACTTAATTCTCCCCCTTTGTCATACAAAAATACATAAGTGTTAGACCTAAGATGCTAGGGAGGGAAAAGATCCTTCGGAGGAGGAGGATTTTCCAGCAGGAGGGATCTGAAAGGGAGGGGGCACCGGATGAGAAGGCGGAGGTGGAATTCCCAGCTTGGGAGCAAGGTGATCAGCCATCCAAGTTCTGAGTAGAGCAGTCTCTTGATCATGCTGAATTTGTCTTGTCATGATGATCTGGAGAGCAGCCGAGATATCAGAGTTTGAGGGTGCAGCTAAGGTGTCAGTGGAGGGAAGGTGAGTGGAGGGTTGAGAAGAGGTAGCAACAACTGTGTTGGAGGGTATAGGCATGACAGATAAGGATGGAAGAGAGGCAAAAGAAGATGAAATAGATGGTAGGGGGCCAACAGATGAGGTAGAGTGGTCAACAGTAGCGGGAAAGTTCAAAAACTGACTTATGCCAAAAATGGAGGAACTGGTTTTCTGTGGTGAAACAAATAGTGGAGACATGGTAGACAGAAGAGGATTAGACAAGAGAGTACTAAAGTCATGTGTAGGGCAGTGAAGTGGTTGAGAATAAGAGGGAATATGTGAAGGGATAGTGCCAGATGTTTGAGCAAAAAGAGTGGGATGTGATGGGATATGTTCTGGAGAACATTCTGGAGGAGGTGGAGAACGTTCTGGTGTAGGAGTTTTGTCTGAGATTTCCTTGGGATCAGTAGAAGGAGAGGAAAAAGAAATAGGATTTTTGGAAGGTCGTCTTCCTGTTGATCTCTTCCTTTTGAGAGAGATGGGACAGGATGGAGGAGTAGGTGTTGGAGCAGAGGCGGTGTTGCGCATATGAGATAAATTTTTGGTGGAAAACTAGGAAATTTTGATCAAAGATTTTTCAGATGCTAGAGATGCTCCAAAATGCCTGAAGATTTTAGTCAGGACCATGCCATAAGGCACATTATTCTTTTTGTAATCTTTTTGGGCTGCATAGATCATGTGCTGGAGAATAACA
>NC_021160.2:35838707-35848669 GCF_000331145.2 Cicer arietinum | reverse complement strand
TTTTCCAATAGGATTTTTGTTGTTTAGTATGTAACAGTAACAACCAAAAATATGAAAGTAAGAAATGTTTGGTTTTCTGTTTTTCCAGATTTCGTATGGAGTTTTGTTGATGATTTTTCTGATAGATACACGATTCAAGATATAGCAAGAAGTGTTTATGGCTTCTGCCCAAAAATACCTTTCAACATTTGATTCTTCTAAAATAGTTCTTGCCATTTCTTGTAGTGTTCTATTCTTTCTTTCAACAACTCCATTTTGTTGTGGAGTTCTTGCACATGAAAGATTGTGAGATATACCAAGTTCATCAAAAAAGCTTTTGAATGAGGCATTTATGAATTCTCCTCCATGATCACTCCTTACAGAGATGATGCTGGAGTCCTTTTCATTCTGCACCTTTTTACAAAATGTTTTAAATGATTCAAATGCATCATCTTTTTGTTTTAAAAACAGAACCCATGTAAATCTTGAGAAATCATCAACAATAACAAAACCATATTTCATTCCTCCTAGACTTGTTGTTTTGACAGGCCCGAATAAATCTATGTGAAGTAGTTCAAGAGTTCTATTTGTTGATACAAAATCTTTTGTATGAAAGCTGCTCTTGACTTGCTTACCTTTTGCACAAGCTTCACAGATTTTGTCTTTCTCAAAATTAAGTTTTGGTAAACCTCTAACAAGATCAAGTTTGGAGATTTTTGAAATAGTTTTCATGCTGATATGTCCAGCCCTTTTATGCCAGATCCATTTATCTTTATTGATTGATATAAAGCATGATTCATCAGGTAATTCATCCAAATATATCACATATAAATTTTTCTTTCGCTTACCAGAGAACATAATTTTTCCAGTTCTGGCCATCTTGATTTCACATACCTTTGGCTTGAAAGTGACTTCGCATCCATTGTCGCATAACTGACTTATGCTTAATAAATTGTGTTTCAATCCTTCCACGTATTGGACATCATTTATTTGAGCAGAGTTTGTCTTACCAATTGTTCCATTTCCCTTAATTTGAGCTTGATCATCATTTCCAAATGTGACCGAACCACCATCCTTCTTGCTGAAGGTTATGAAACAATTTCTATCTCCTGTCATGTGCCTTGAACAGCCACTGTCCAAGAACCAAGGCTTTCTCTTTGTATTTTGAAAACCAACCTTCAGGTGATATCATTTCAGTCTTAGGTACCCACTTTGTTTTGGGTCCTTGAGAGTTAGTTTTTAAGTGGTATATCATTCTTGTTTTGGAAACAGCTGTGTTGTTAGTTGTTTTTGAAATGGGTTTAGCAATATATGATTTAGGAGAGTTGAACTTTGGTTTAACAGATGTTTTGAAACGTTCAACTTGTAACCTTGAACTTTCTCTGTTTGGGGAACAAACTGGAGAACATTCTCCGTTTTGCTGTTTTTTTGAAACAATCTTGACATGATGATTCTCATGTTTTAAAAGCTTTTTCTTTTTGATTTTTTCATCCCTTTTCCTGAAGTAGCATGCAAACTCTAGATGTCCAAGTTTTCTACAGTATGAGCATCTAGTCTTGCATTTTTCTTCCTTTCTTTCTGGGACAAAGAAGTTTTCATAAAGTTTGGTTTTTTGAGTTTGATTGAAACCAAGACCAGCTTTATCAAAAATTCCTATTTGAGATCCCATGATGTTATGAAAAGTTTCAGTGGCTTTAATGAAGTTCAGTAAATCAGTTTTGAGAAGTTCGTTTTCATTTCTAAGTTGAACGTTCTCCGTTTGTAGCGCAGAATGTTCTTGACATTCTTCACTTTCAAAAACTCTTGTTTCTTTCAATTCTTGAATCATTTTTTTTAACAGATTATTTTCAGCCTGATTTCTTTCCTTCTCTTCTTTTTCTTTATAAAATTGTTCTTTCAGATAACAACATTTTTGAATAAGGAGATTTGAGTCATTTAGCAAGTTATCAAACTCATTTCCCATTTGTTGACATAAATGACATGGTTCAGAATTTATTACCTCATCTTCCTCTGTTTTTGCCATCAAGCATATGTTGGCTTCTTCCTCTTCTTCAGTTTCTGATTCCTCTGAATCATCCCATGTTGCCATCATTGATTTCTTTTTGAAGGGAAATCGTTTTGGTGGATTTTTGTTTGATGGACATTCTGCTTTGTAATGTCCCAATTTGTTGCATCCAAAGCATGTGACTTGACTCTTGTCAATCTCTGTTTTAGGATTTCTGTTTTGAAATCCCTTTTTGATTTGATCTCTTCTTCTCATCATTCTTTGAATTCTTCTAGTGAGAAGCGCGATTTCATCAGCATCTCCTTGTTCATTCTCTTCTGATTCCTCTTCAACTGGAACTGTGATTTTTTCTTGAGAGACTTTCAGTGCTATTGCCTTTCCTTTCTTGACTGGTTTGTCTTCTTGCAATACTATCTCATGAGCTCTTAGAGTTCCAATTAGTTCTTCCAGAGGCAGTGACTCAAGGTTCTTGGCTTGGCTTATAGCTGTCACCATTGGTCTCCAAATGATTGGGAGACACCTCATGATTTTTCTTACTCTTTCTTGCACAGTGTAGGCTTTGCCAAGAGAGCACATTTCATTTACTATTGTGGTGAATCTTGAGTACATTTCATCAATGGTTTCTCCTTCTTGCATTTCGAACAATTCGAATTTCCTTATACCAATGTTTATCCTTGTTTCTTTGACATGGCTTGTTCCTTCATGGTGAGTTTGCAATGTATCCCAAAATTCTTTTACAGTTGTGCATTCATCTACCCTTTCACTTTCTTCCCTGCTTAGAGCACATGATAAGAATAATTGAGCTTTAGAGTTTAGAAGTACCTTAGCTTTATCTTCTGTTGTCCAATCTGCTTCCTTTTTTAAGGCAGAATTTGAGTCATCTTGATCAACCCTTGGTGTGAAGTCTCCATCTGTAATGATGCGCCGCATTCCTGTGTCTTGAGATTTTAAGAACAGCTGCATTTTGTTTTTCCAAAAATAATAGTCTGATCCATCAAATAATGGAGGTCGATTTGAGGATCCTCCTTCAACAATGTATTTTGCTTTCGACATTCTTCTAGATCTTTTCTCTAACACTTGTTAGGTGTTTTTGAACTTTTTAGAGACCGAGCTCTGATGCCAATTGAAGTAACAATGTCGATTTACAAGAAAGGGGGGTTTGAATTGTAAATATGCCTTTTAAAAATTCCTGTTAAAACTTAAGAAAATAACTCAAGAATGATCTTGGTTATGAAACAGAAAACGGAGAACGTTCTTGGTTTATGTTATAAAACAGAGAACGTTCTTAAATTAGCAGAAAATCAGTTTCTATTTTTCTAGATCTTTTCTCTAACACTTGTTAGGTGTTTTTGAACTTTTTAGAGACCGAGCTCTGATGCCAATTGAAGTAACAATGTCGATTTACAAGAAAGGGGGGTTTGAATTGTAAATATGCCTTTTAAAAATTCCTGTTAAAACTTAAGAAAATAACTCAAGAATGATCTTGGTTATGAAACAGAAAACGGAGAACGTTCTTGGTTTATGTTATAAAACAGAGAACGTTCTTAAATTAGCAGAAAATCAGTTTCTATTTTTTCTTAAATGATTAATGCAGTATAATAAAGAAGGAGATAGGGAGAGAATACCACACAAAGATTTATCCTGGTTCACCCAACGTGGGTTACGTCCAGTCCTCACACTGTGAGATTTTCCACTAAGTGTTTAAAATGAAGAACCTTCTTAATCTTACAACACCTAGAATAGATCGACCTTGATCTATTTCTTTCTTAATTACTTTCCACCCAGAAAGCAATTACAACACCTATCTAACCTTGATAGGAAGCAATCTTAAACAAACTATAAAGAAACTCTTATAGTTTGAGTTTTTACAAATGATTGAATTTGACAGAATCTGATATTGCTCAACTCTTGTTTGAGAATAGATTCTTTACAGAGTATCTAATGACAATTTCGCAGCTGATATGTGAATGTGCAGCAGTGGCTGTTTCGCGAATTGCAGAAAATGATGTTGCCTCTGTTTTGCAGAATTTCAAGCTTTAGAGAGATTGTTTTTTGTTGATTACTTAGCACTTGAATTTTCTGTTAAGAACTGGGATAATGGCCTTCTATTTATAGGCAGTAGATGTACTTGAATGAAGGTACAAGAGCTGTTGGAGAAACTATGCTTTTTGACTGAACCATTATTTTTAGAATAAAAATAATCCTTCTTTAAAAATAGCTTTTTGACTTTTAATGGTCTAGCATTTAAAGCATCTCAGTCCTTTCTTTTGACGTTTCTTCGTTAATCTTGGATGGTACATTATCTGCCTTGAGTCTTGAGTGTAGCTAGAGAAGGTTGGAGAAGATTAAAAACGAATTGCAGACTGAAACAAGGAGAATGCAAAGCTGCTGTTGATGTGCAGAAAACGGAGAATGATTAACGTTCTTGGTTTTATCAGTTTGAACTTTCTTGAGCTTCAATAATCATTCTGGAGTTCCCGTTTTAAATGTTCTGTATTTCCTTTGTTCTTGTCTTGTCATATACCCAGTTTGATCAAGTTTTCTTGACATTTGAATTTTGGAATTCTTAGGCCGTCATGACTTTTGTTCATCTTTGAACCTTTTGATCTTTGTGATCAAGTATCCTTTCTTAGTCTGGATTATTCGTACTTGTTCCTTGCCGTGTATTTATTAGATATGAAAAATTTCCAGAGCAAACTTTTTATCACATAGATAGAAAAGATTTGACCAAGTTGCTGTGATGGATAATTTGGTGAAGCTGAAAATCATTCTCTGTTTATGATGCAGAATGATCTTGTTGTTGTCTTTTCTTGTATTTGCTTGATTCTGCTCTTAATTAAATCCACTCAAGAACACAAGTTAAATTAACATAACATTTAGAATCATAATTAACATTCTTAATTAACCTTTGTTTATTTTCATCAAAACTTTAAAATAGAGAGTTTGTCTCAACAATTATTTGTTCGCATCCAAATTGTGTGTTTAGATGAAGAGCTTCAAAACGCAAAAAAAAGTGAATTGTGGGTGATTGGGAAATTGAATGCGCCTCATACATGCACAAGTTCTGCACTATCACAAGATCATACAAAGCTCGATTCTAACATGATATGTGCAAGTATAATGCAAGTTATGAGGATGGACCCTTCAATCAAAGTGAAGGTCATTATTGCTCAGATTCAGGCTCTGTATAACTACACAATTAGTTATAGAAAGGCCTGGTTAGGAAACAAATTCTGCACTATCACAAGATCATACAAAGCTTGATTCTAACATGATATGTGCAAGTATAATGCAAGTTATGAGGATGGACCCTTCAATCAAAGTGAAGGTCATTATTGCTCAGATTCAGGCTTTGTATAACTACACAATTAGTTATAGAAAAGCTTGGTTGGGAAAAAATAAGGCAATCGAACAAATTTATGGCAATTGGGAAGAGTCTTACAATCAACTTCTACGATGGTTATTAGTTATGCGAACGTTTGCTCCAGGAACCATTATTAAAATGGAAACAATCCCAGCTTATAATGAACATAGTTTGGTAAATGGGATGACAATCTTTCATAGACTATTTTGGGCTTACGTTCCATGCATATCTGCGTTTAAATTTTGCAAACTAATTGTACAAGTTGATGGAACTTGGTTATACAACAAGTATAAGGGAACTCTATTGGTAGTAGTTGCGCAGGATGGGAACGACAATATCATTCCAATTGCTTATGCTCTTGTGGAAGGTGAGACAAAAGAGGCTTGGGGGTTCTTTTTTAGAAATTTGAGATCACACGTCACTCCACAAGCCAACATTTGTTTGATTTCAGATAGACACGAATCTATCAAAAGTGCTTACAATAATCTCAATAATGGGTGGCAACATCCTCCGTCAAAGCATGTGTTTTGCGTCCGACATATTGCACAAAATTTTGCAAGGGAATTTAAGGATAATGCTTTGAAGAACAAGGTTATTTCTATGGGTAATACTTTAATTCTTACTTCTTATCATTAATTAAAAATTAAATTATGAAGTTTTATAATTAGTGTAATAATGCATTGTCTGTTGTTTCAATACAGGTTACTCAACCAATGAGTCTACATAACGATACTACCGCAAAGAAATTGGCATCGTAAACTCAGAAGCTTTGAAATGGTTAGACAATATACCGCGACAAGATTGGATTCAAGCATTTGATGGAGGTAGTCGTTGGGGTCAGATGACCACCAACCTTGTGGAGTCGATGAACGCAGTATTAAAAGAACCACGCAACCTTCCTATCACTGCTTTGGTCCAATCAACATATTATAAAACAGGTACACTATTTCCAACCATGGCAAAACAACACGCATCAATTTTAGCTTCTGGTCAGATATACACAGAAAAATGCATGACTTTTATGAAATCGGAAATACGTAAATCAAATAGTCATAGAGTCGATAGTTTTGATCGAAGCAACCATACTTTCATGGTCCACGAGACAGTAGTTCCAAAAGAAGGGCGACCAATTGGTCATTTTAGTGTAAATCTTTCTAACAAGTGGTGCGATTGTGGAAAATATCAAGCTAAACATATGCCTTGTTCACATGTGATAGCAGCATGTTCTAGCATCAAATATGATTATTGGAGCCTTATATCCGATGTGTACAAGGTGGAAACAGTACTTAAAGTCTACAGTGAAGTGTTCCAACCGATACCAAACGAAGGATATTGGCCACAATATGAAGGTGTTAAGGTGTGTCACAATCCACTAATGCGGAGAGTCAAGAAAAGTCGTCCAAAGACCAAGCGCATTAGAACAGAAATGGACACTACCGATAGAGTCTCAAGAAAGTGCGGATTATGTCGGGTATCTGGTCATACTAAGAAACATTGTCCAAATGCTACTGGCACATCTACTCAAAATTGACGTATTTTTTTCTTTTAATTTAATGTTATTTTATTTTAATGTATTAATATAATTTTCTTATTATTAATATTAAAATTATTATTTTTAATGTATTTATGCTTATATGTTAATGTATTTTTATTTTATTTTATTAATAGAATGTTCTTTTTATTATTATTATTAAAATTATTATTATTATTATTATTATAATTATTAAAAGTTATATAATATTATTAAATTAATTATTTTTATTATTTATAATAATCTTTTGTAATTTTTAATGTTATAATTATTTTTAAAATATTTAACAATAATAAATATAATATATTCAATAACTAAAATCAACAACAACAAAAAATAGAAGCTAGTAGGAGGTCGCATCCCCAGGATGCGACCATCTAGTGAGGTTTAAATTTTTTTTCTTCAAGAGGTCGCATCCCCAGGTTGCGATCTGCAACTGGGGGTAAAAATAAGGCATTTTGGTATTATTTTTTAAAAGTAGGGAAATCTAATATTAAAATAAAAAAAAAGATATTTATATAAAAAAAAGCTCAAAATCAATTGGTTATGTGAGTACTTCAAAGCTTAATTTTTTCTTTTACGTTTGATAAATCCAAAATGTAACACTACCATTTAAAAATGCTTTTATCAACTTAAGAGTGGATTAATTGATGGCCAATGAAAACCTTATGAGTGGTTCAGTCTAATGAAAATATGGCCAACAGCTAGGTAATTATTAACTCGGAAAAATGAATAAAAAAAAGGTCATCAACTCATGGTGAAGAAGGAGAAGGAAGAGGAGGTGACACAACCTATTTTCTGAGAAATTGTTTTGCTTTGCTTAAAATTATTATACCAACTTTAAATCTATCTCTTCCGTAGGTTATCGGTCAATTTAGTAAATTGAATGCTTAATGATTATTATAGAAAGTTTGTATCTAAATATTTATTATATTGATTTGGTAAATATCAAACACACGGAACTATTCAATTTATCTACATACGTGTGTAATGGTACGTCGGTACCTATTAAAACAAAATTGTATCAGAGTACTGCTCACCATAATATAATACATATTATTCACGAGGTCTTACAATTAGAGGTTGATGTAATATACACATTAAAGATATGATCGGATATATATATATATATATAAAAGATTAAAGATATTTTTGTATCTTTTAAGGAAAGAAAGACTCTCACATTGGAAATTTTAGATTAGATATTTTTTATACGCATATATTCTCATACATGCATTTCGCTCGTTTAATTAAAATTGAATAATTCAATTTTTAAAATAAATTTTAATTATTTTTAATATAGAAAATTTATAATTTTAAATTGTCTCATTTTAATTGAACTGTCGTAATCGTGCTATTGCATACAATCACAAAGTTTTTACAACACACTATCTAAATTTCTTAAAGGGGAGTATGATCTTAGCCCCTATCTTCATAATACATTAGGGTGGATATTCCTCCCCATCCTGTCACTATCAGAAATTTAGAAAAAACTTTCCACCATACAACCAATGACAGACCTAGGGGAGGGCAAGGGAGTGTCGTGGCTCCTCTCTCTTCATCAATTTGCATCCAAATATTAGTAATAATACATGGAAAAAATGTCACACTAGTTTATTTATTTTATTTATTTTATTTGTTTTACTGTAATATATAAATCAATTGTATGACAATATTAGAGTGATTAAATAGTAGTTATATGTTTTAATCCTTATCTTAACTTATAAATATCAATATTATTAAGTTGAATGTCTAATTTGAAATTTTATAGTTGTGTAAATTAATTATGATAAAATTTATAATATTAAAAATGGATATTTTTTTTCTTATATGACAGATAAAAAATAATGTTCGATGTTTTTATTCTATTTGATTTTATTTACTTTTCCATAAATATTGTATTTTGTTACTATTTTATTTTATAAAATTTTATTTAGATTTTAGGAACAGGTAAAAGAAAATGACCACAATAATAGATCATTTATCCTTTATCAATTTTAAATTTAGGTTATTTAATTTTAATAATTGTTTAATATTAAAATAAATTATAAAAAAATTAGCTATTTGTCTATTATATATTTGGATTTGTCCCTGCATACGATATACCATTATTATTGGAGGAAAAAACATCATAAGAAAAGAAGAAGAAAAATAACCTCTCCCTACAAATTCCTTGTTTTATTTTTTTCACTACAATTTATAATAAGGTCCAAATATTAATATTTCAAATATAAAAATTTTACCTTGAAATTTTTGTTTTTCCTTTAAAAGTTTAAACATTAAAATTTTCCAATAATTTTATTTTCATTTATTTTTGATATATTTAACACATATAGTATGATATTTTATTTTAAATAAAGTCCATTATTTGCTACAATCGCGAGATATAGTCTAAAACGAGAAATTAACCTGACAGCCATTTCACTAATTTCTCCGCATGATTGCAATAATTTGAACATGTGTTTGTTGGGAGACATGTCCACTAGAAAGAGTAAGAAGACAATAACTACGCCCCATTGGATGATTTTTTTTTAGCCTATGGCGTGGTAAAATGAACCTACGAAGAGACAAAATGAATCATTTCTGGGAATACTAGAGAAAGTATTTTAACTCGATAAAAAAGCCAAGCAGGATCATTAGTTCTCGATATCATGCCACATTTTTTAATCGGTATAGTTTATCCAACAACTTAAATATATATTTAATCTATATAAATTAGTGTCAATTTTAGATTCGTCTCAGTTAATTTTTTAAGAGAATTTAATTCAATTATTTTTGTTTTTGTTTTAAACTCGTTTTTGTTAAAGATAGTTAAAAAAAATTGAAATGTCTTATGAAAAAATGTGAACTTTCGAAAAGAAAAAAAAACCAATTTATTGTAATTAAATATATATTATTTAATTTAATTTTTGTCTTTATAAATTTTTTTGTCTTTTTATTTATTTATTTTTGTTTCTTTTCATTTGTCATTTTAATTTTTTTTAATGCTACTAACAATCGAAATAATTTTAAAACCATATTACATAAATGAAAGTAAAAGATGCGTCAATTTAGATAAATCAAAACATATATATATATATATA
>NC_021160.2:35833475-35838690 GCF_000331145.2 Cicer arietinum | reverse complement strand
GATAAATAAAAAAATATATATATATATATATATATATATATATATATATATATATATATATATATATATATATATAAATGGAGATCTGTTGCGTAATACTTAATTTTTTGTTTCTTTGTTGATCGATGAGGTGTCTCTGTGTCTTTATGTGCTTATATATATATATATATAAATGGGGTTTAGAAAGAGATTTAGATGCCATTCTTGAAGTGTATAAAGTATAAGGAAGTGACTTTTAGTCACCCAAACTCAACGAAATTGATCAACATGACCACTTTTTGGCATGACATGCTCTAATTGGTCAGAAAGAGACGCATAAGACGGTTCTGAACACAACTAAAATTAACTAAATTATTTTCGCTTGACTAAAACATGATATAACTTCACCAATAAATTGACTTCAATTCTTTCACTTTTCACCAAGGTTGTTAAAACCAGACCGGATAGTAATAAATATACCTTTTTTGACATTTTAATATAGTATATAAAACAATAATAACTGACAAATAATATAATATTAATGATACATGTACAATTAGTGATTTTCTTCTTAGTTATCACTGTAAAATTAATAGAATTAATTTTACTTTAAAATAAAATAGAAATATTATTTTTTTATAAAAATTAAAAGTTTTATTTTCAATAGACAAGTTTTCCCATGAATAGACAAGCTTGTTTTAAAATGAGAGGAGTTTAATAGCTCTCGGCTTATTTCACAAGTCTCATATTGTTTACTTTAGTGAAAAAAAAGTTAATGACCATATGAGTAAAATGTGTCATGATTTTACTCACTAATAAAATAAAGGCTTAAATATTAAAAAGTTCGTCGTAGATATGGATCATTCAGATTTTAATTTGACCTTGCAATTTTAATTTACTTTTAATTTAGTCCTTGATCAGATAATTTTGCTAATGTGTCCATAACTTGATGACGTGGCAAGTGTGATTAAGCATATTTTTTTGCTGGCTCATCATTACAAATTACTTATCACAAATGTTGAATTAAAAGAAAGAGAAAGGTTGGGGTTAATTAGAATTGGGAATTAGAGTTCTATCTTCTTCATCAAAACCTTTTAGATTTAGATTGCATCCCAAATTCTCCTCAAAATTTTCCCTATCCACCCCTCCCTCCCAAAAACATTGGGATTGAATGCCTACAACAAAGAAATATCTCACTTTAACAAATTAGACAAGGACTAGGAAGTTGTTTATCAAAATCTCCTCAATTATATCCTCAAACTTTTCACCATCTTTCCTTCCAACAAAATCATTTAGGAAAATAAAGAATGGAATATAAGTTGTTCAATAAAATTGAACAAATGTATATATGAAGGAATATACAAGAAAGGAATAGAAGAAGGGAATAGAAATCATGAAGCTTAGTGGATGGCAGCCACTACCATGAGCGGTCACTAGATGGATGGATATGTTGTCATCTATCCCCCTTGTTGGAACCAAGTTGGTTCTAAGAACAATTCCTTCATCATGTTTTGATGATAACAAAGGTACTTTGTAAGAAAAATTTATTGCACTAATGATTTCATTGAGTTTGCAGTAAATAGAACCAGAAAACAGAGAAAACAATATCAGAGGAACTGAAGACGTTAAAGCAAACAAATATGTTAGAGGAAACGAAGACATCAGAGTCAAGTGAAGTCAAAGGAACTTAACACAACATTAAGAATTTGGTTATTACTCGTGTTATTGTGTGCGTGCATCTGTCTTTGAAGATTGGCCTCTGTAGTGTCTACCCAGTGTGCCTCTGATGCTTTTGAAGCATCCCTCAGAAGCGCCTACTACAATAACTCCAAAAAATTTATTTGAGTTGCATGTAAAGCTCAAGTTTCGCTCGCTCTAAAGACTACAACTTGATCAAGATGCTACCTCTGGTACGCAACACACTTTGAAGATGCAACAAGGTGATGTTCCCATGCCACTAGTTCTAAGTCACGCAGTTATGCCTCTGAGTATAATTACCTGAAACAAGAAACACAACATCTAACCTTGATGATCAAGTAATGTTCTGATGAAGAAAGTCAATGACTCTGATGGAAAGTCAACGCCCTGATGAATATTGTGTTGTTTCATAATTTTGATGGTCTAAGAACATATTTTGATTTGCTCCAATTGCTCTTAAACAAGCGTATGAAAGAAGATTCAAGGTGGATTATTTTCAAGCACTATTTGGACATTCTCCTGCATAATCATTCTAGAAGATTTGGTTGAAGATTCATTTTGGAATTAATCAAGCTTCAATGGTCATATTCTAAAACTATATCTATCAAGGGTTTTTTTTGTTTTAAGATCTATGTTGACCTCGCACAACGAAGATATGCTTAGAAGATTGAAGGAGAATTATTTTCAAGCACTATCTGGACATTCTCACACATAATCATTCTAGAAGATTTAGTTTAAGATTCATTTTGGAAGTAATCAAGCTTTAATGGTCATATTCCTAAACTGTGTCTATCAAGATATATTTTTTGTGAAGATCTTTATTGATCTCACGCAAGGAAGATATGCTCAAAATTTGTTTGGGACAGTATTGAAACCCTAAGTCATGTTATACAAAGGGATCAATTCTGAGGAAGAATACACAACACAACAACTTAGAAAATCTTACAAACTCAAAAATCTCTAAGTATTCAGAATTCAAGGTTTCGGTTTTAGCAAATGAACTCGTTCAACTTTATATTACTTAGTGTTTAATGCTCTTCTTTAGTGTGAAGTTCATTGTAATCAATCCACTTAGAATAAGCAAAATAGAATTCAGTTTCACCCCTTTGTAACCCAACCTAGTAGTGGCTATTCTGCCTCAACGGCTTGTAGGGTCAATGTGATGTAGTACCTCAGCACTCTGTAGGTTTCAGACTAGAAGATGAGAAGGCGGACTTGTAGGGTCAAACATTGTAATTATGGTACTGAATTAGTGGATAAATTCTTTTGTGTTAGAAGATTGAACATAGTTGTCCCATTGGTAATGAACCAATATAAATCCTGGTGTTTCTCCCTCTGCCCTGTTACTTTTTTTTTTTTATTGCTGCCTCTTATCTATTCTAAGTATTCTAAATCAAAATTTTGAAAGAAGTCTTTAGTAAGGCAAAATACAATTCAACTCTCCCTTATCATGTTTTTGCATATTTACCTATCAGTCTCGATTGATGGGTTGCAACAGTATGCAACCTCTATCGCTGACAATTTATTTTGTACAAGGTTTGGAGGTTTGAGTTTGTTGTGAAAACTTGATATTGATTTGGATTTGTGTGAGAAACTTTGTAATGAATGTGGAAGCAAATCTCTATTTTTTAATGAAGAAGAGGCGAATAAAGAAATGCACAACAATGTCAAAAAATGAATAAATAAAAGTATTCGAAATAAAGAAGTTAGAAGGCCAAAAGGAAAAGGACAAGAATAGCCAGATCTAAGTCTAGAGGATGACAAACTAGGCTGACGATGGTTCAGCAAAGTTGAAAGCAACTCATCAAGCATGTACAAAGGCTAAAATCAGACCATTTATTGTGCTTGCACGAATGAATACATGAATAAGTCAAGTTAAAGAAAGTCAATAACAAACAAGCCAAAAATGGAAGATCACATGTGAAAGCAGATCTGATCCTCGGACTGGAGGATGGCAGACCTATGAAAGAGGGTGGCTCTCTCTTGTCAACATCACCCTCAAAAGTTGAAATCAACCTAGTCCTTAAAGTTTTGGAAAAGGTTGTAGCTCACATGGTCAAAGAAATAGTCTCGCACTCTTTGATAAAAGAGAATAGACAAGGACATCTCAAGATCAAGTTTCAAGGAAGATGATCTGCATGCGCGAGGATGGCCTTTGCCAGTCCAAGAACAAGCTGAATGGCGGTTCTGTAATTATGATGAAAAACCTTGGATCTTTTGTAATGAATTCCAACGGTCATCAAAGAGCTTGAACCTCTATAAAATGTAGCAAGCTCTTCATCATACAACACACAACACAATTGCATAAAAAGATCAAGCATCTTAAAGCTATCAAGAGCAATACCCATCCTCACTTCATACTTTCTTTAATCCTACACTATATCTTTGAAAATCCTTGAGAAAGTATTTAGAATCAATCACTCTCATATTACTTTGTAATTTCCATGTGAGATACACTTGGAAATATTTGAAAATTGATTGTAAGCTTGGTGAAGCTAAAGAATACACATTTTATAATCATCCTCAGCGTGAGGTTGATTTGTTTGAACTTTAGTAAAATCTCATAAGGGTATGAGGACTTGACGTAGCCATCTTTGGGTGAACCAATATAAAATTGTGTGTGTCTCTCTCATATTCTTCTCTCACTCTTTTGCTCAACTCAAAACTGAAGGTTTGAAAAAACCCATCCTCGGATTTACCATCCAAAGTGAGAGGATAGTTTTAAAAACAGTTGAAAATTATTTTTACAGCAAAATCCCTATTCAACCCCCTTCTAGTGATATTTAGCTACATCAATTGGCATCAGAGCAAGGTTCTCTTAAAATACACCTAACAGTGTAAGAGAAAAAGATCCAAAAAGAAAAATGTCAAAAGCTAAGAATATTCCTAAATGAGGATCATCCAGCCGACCTCGCTACTTTGATGGTACAGATTACTACTGTAACAACCTGTTAATTATGAAAACTGTTAATTTAAAAATAAATAACTAGTTTATACATTAAAAAAAAAAGCATTATTGTAATATTTGGACAAACGAAGGGCAATGGCGTAATTTTCACACTATCCCTCCAATATCTCTCTACCACTTTCAGAAACCCACATTCCCGTTCCTTTTTCTTCTTCGTTACCTGAGCATCCATCCTCCCATCCTCCCAATCTTCAACTTCTCATTTTCCTTCATTTTTTTAAATGAATCAAACCCAAAAGCTTGGCAAAGCTCCTTAAACCCATTTTTAAACCTTGCATGTCTCAATTTGTAACTAGTAACCGGTTTCAATCAAAGCAACAGAGGATACTAACCAACAAATGAAGAAGAGTCAAAGTGGCAATTCAGGCAAAAGGGGAGTTCAACGACCAATTTAATCGGAACATTGTCTTCTCCTTTATCACCAACAGTGAGTTCTTTTTATCAAAGGGTTTTTTGTTGTTGTTGTTGTTATGATTAGGGATTTCATTTTCTGAAGTTGTTGAAAATAAGTTAGAACGTAGGCTGTTGTTTATGGTTGTGATGTTTGTGAATGAATTATGTATTAGGAAA
>NC_021160.2:35830812-35833198 GCF_000331145.2 Cicer arietinum | reverse complement strand
AGAAAATTCTATTTTTATCCCAAATATTCAATGCATGAGAGGTGTTTGATGAAAACTGGGAGAACTATTGTAGGAGAATTGTTGTATTTAAGTTTGGTTTTCTAAATAAAAACAAAACTATGTAAACAAGTCTTAGAATCAGATTTTTCATTAATTATTGATTTCGAATGTTGAGATGAGACCCACTATGTTGTGTTTATAGGTGAGTTACCTACTTTCAGTAAAAGTTTCAAAATTTTCTATTGTCATTCGACCATTTTTCAATAATTATTAATGACTTTTGTGATGGAGACCTTCTGAAGCGTGTGTAAATTAGTCTTAGAGCGTGATTTTTCCTAAATTATAGGTTTCCAATTTTGAGATGAGATCAATTGCATTATGTTCTTAATTGAGTTAGCTTTCAAGGAAATTTTTGGAATTTTCTAAAGTAATTTGACCCTTCATCAATAATTATTAGGGACCATTGTGCTAAAAATATTCTACTGTGTGATTTGCAAGAATGAATAAAATTCTTAAGAAATTTGAATGGCTTCATTATTTATATATGAATATATATATAACTTTTATTATGTTTGAGTTATTAATTGTTATGAAGTTGTTACTATTTTCATGACTCCCATATTGTTTCTATTTTCTGACTATGGATTTACGTTTTGAATTAAGGACTTAAGATTAAATTATTATGAGTTTAGTATATCGCCTAATTTATTGATAATTGTTGTGGATGAATGATGCATTTTATATATGATATAATAAGTGCATTTCATACAAAACATGTAAGTTTTGTACAATATCATTGATTAAAGCATGCATGGTCTTATTCACGGTGGGACATTTAGGTTATTTCAGGCATGGAATAACAGGTAAAGGAGAACAATCAGGACGCTGATTGGGGTTTGGTCAGACCACCTTTACGAATCAGGACTCAATTATCTTAGTGACCCACATTAAGATATTGGGCGGCTTTTCCTTATTTCAAAGGAAAAGATTTGAGGTCATGCATACGTTTTTTCACAACATATATATAGACATGTATAATTATTTTTTACGTTTTATGCACTTTTATGAAAGAAATTCCTTGAGATTGTTCTTTCCTTTTATTTTTAAAGCTCACTGAGATATTTTATCTCACCCCAATTATTATTATTATTTTTATTTAGCAGCTGGAGGAACATGGGACATGAAATCAGCATCAGAAGATCAGTTCCAAACTCGTGGAATTAAAATTTAATATTTTGTTTTATGATGTAATCAGTCAATCGTAGTTGTTTTCAAGATGTAATATTTTATGAATCTACTAAACAAGTTGTAAACTATATTTATGAATGTAGTTTTCAGTTATGATGGTGATTCTAATTTATTATTTATTGTTAATTACCTCTGTTTTATTAAGGTGTATGGGCCAAATTATCATATTCTAGACAAATGATAATGGGTCATACAACTACCACTAGAAAGGTAAGATGAGGCTATTTCTCATATCACAAGACAACAACATGTGATCTGTGGTGGAAAATGGAGATCACATCATCAGAACCAACAACACAGACGCAACCTCCGATGAGAAACCTCAAGCACAATGGACGGCGGGTGAAAATACAAAGGTACTCCTAAACTCTAAAGGTAATTTATTTCTAACGTGTGCTTTGAGCAGGGAAGAGTATGACATAGTGGAAGAGTGCAAAAACGCTAAGGAGCTCTGGGATACTCTAAGGATCTATCATGAAGGATCAAGCCATATAAAAGAAGCGAGGATAGACATGGGAGTAAGAGATTTCGAACTATTCGAAATGAAGGAGGAGGAAACTATTGATAAAATGTTCTCAAGGTTAACAATCATATTAAATAACTTGAGATTTCTTGGAAATGTATACTCCGTTCAAGAAAGGATAAGAAAAATCCTAAGAAGTTTACCAAAAGAATGGAGGCCAATGGTAACTGCCATTACAGAAGCAAGAGATTTGACCAACATGAAATTAGAAGATTAGGTTGGAACTCTAAGAGCTCATGAACCACTGTTACTGGCAGATAAACCAAGCAAAAAAGGAAGAATGATTGCTCTAAAAACCAGCCAAATAGAAAGTTCATCCTCCAAGACGATTAAAGATGTCATAAAGAAGGAATACGCAGAGTATCCTCTATCTGAGGATGAGGATGAACTCGCTCTGATTTCTAAAAAAATTCAGATGATGATAAACAGAAGAGGACATAATAGAGGACCTCCTCAAAAAGAAAAAATTGACAAAAGTCAGATTACTTGTTTTGGATGCAACAAGATGGGACACTACAAAACTGAGTGTCCTCTCAACAAAAAGAACTCTAGAAAATTCCCATACAAAAACAAATCCATGATGATCACTTGGGATGATAGTGATGAGTCATCCTC
>NC_021160.2:35757520-35830795 GCF_000331145.2 Cicer arietinum | reverse complement strand
TGGCAAAATCAGAAATTGAAAAGGTAAGTATTTCTGATCTATGTCCTAATTGTGAGAAATTAGAAATTGAATTTGATAGCCTCTTAAATGACTCAAACACTTTATCTCAAAAAAGTATATTTCAAAAAAACCAACTTGCTGAGATAAAGAAACAAAATGAGGAGCTTAAAAAAAAGAATGATGAGTATGTTAAAATCATTCAAGAATTGCAGGATTCTCATTTTCAAATGCTAGAGCAACAAAAAACTCTTAACGAGAGGATAGCCGAAACTCATCCTCAACCTCCTGACGAGGACACAGAAAATGAGGTTTTGAATAGAGGTTAACGAACTAAAAAACGATATTTCCAACTTTATCAAATCTACAGAAACATGTCAAAAGATAATGGGGTCTCAATCTGGAATATTTGATAAGCCTGGTATTGGTTTTAAAAGTTCTCAAAAACAAAAATTGTATGAAAATTTTTTCTTGCCTAAAAAACGTGAGGATATGCCTAAATGCACCTTTTGCAAAAAAAAACTTGGGCATACTTCCAAAATTTGTCACGCTAAGAAAAAAGCTAACAATGTAAAGTCATCATGCTCATTCTGTGGTAAACATGGGCACCATGATTCTATTTGTTATCACAAAAGGAAAGTCCTCACAAGAGGAAAAACTAACCAACAAGGACCCAATGCTATATGGGTACCTAAGTCACTTTTAAACTCTAATACAGGTTCATCCTCTAATCAACAAAAGAAAGCCTTGGTAGTTGGACAGTGGTTGCTCAAGGCATATGACAGGGGATAAGCAATGCTTCATGTCATTGGAGATAAAGGATGAAGGATCAGTCACATTTGGTAATAATGATAAAGCTCAAATAAAAGGAACATATATTATTGTTCAAAATAATTCTGCAAAAATTGAAAATGTTCAGTATGTGGATGGCTTAAAACATAACTTATTAAGCGTCAATTATGTGATAGTGGTTTTGAAGTTATTTTCAAGTCTACTCTATGTGAGGTTAACCATTCATCATCGGGTAGAGTTTTCTTTTCCGGGTTTAGAAAAAAAAAATTTATATGAACTTTATCTTGATGATTTACCTATTGAATCTTGTTTTGTTTCCATTGAAAAAGATAAATAGATTTGGCACAAACGAGCTGGTCACACAAGCTTAAACACTATTTCTAAATTAGCAAATTTAGAATTAGTAAAAGTTCTTCCAAATTTTAAAAAAGACAAAGTTTGTGAAGCTTGTGTAAAAGGAAAACAAGTTAAAAGTAGTTTTCACTCTAAAAACTTTGTTTCAACAAATCATCCTCTTGAACTTATTCACATTGATCTTTTTGGTCCTATCAAAACTCCAAGTCTTAGTGGAAAAAGATATGGTTTTGTAATTGTTGATGATTTTTCTCGTTTTACTTGGGTTCTATTTTTAAAACATAAAGATGAAGCCTTTGAGGCATTCCACCATTTTTGCAAAAAGGTTCAAAACGAAAAAGGATCAAAAATTGTCTCGGTGAGAAATGACCATGGAGGTGAATTTGAAAATGAATCCTTTAAAAATCTTTGTGAAGAAAATGGTATTTCTCAAAACGGATTTTTCCCGTTTTACTTGGGTTCTATTTTTAAAACACAAAGATGAAGCCTTTGAGGCATTCCACCATTTTTGCAAAAAGATTCAAAATGAAAAAGGTTCAAAAATTGTCTCGGTGAGAAGTGACCATGGAGGTGAATTTGAAAATGAATCTTTTAAAAATCTTTGTGAAGAAAATGGTATTTCTCACAACTTTTCTTGTCCAAGAACTCCCCAACAAAATGGGGTTGTTGAAAGGAAAAATAGAACTTTACAAGAAATGGCTAGAACTATTTTAAATGAAGCCAACATTGAAAAATATTTTTGGGCCGAAGCCATTAATACCGCTTGTTATATTTCAAATCGTACATCCATTAGAAAAATTTTGAACAAAACTCCATATGAATTATGGAAAGGGAGAAAACCAAATATTTCCTATTTTCACATATTTGGGTGTTATTGCTACATTCTAAATAATAAAGAAAATTTGGGAAAGTTTGATCCAAAATCTGATAAAGGAATTTTTCTAGGATACTCCACAACGTCAAAAGGTTATAGAGTATATAATCTTAGGACTCAAACTGTGGAGGAACCCATGCATGTTATTTTTGATGAGTTTGATGACTTGTGTTTAGAAAAAATGGATAAAAATGAAGAAGGTGAACAATCATCCCCTCAAGTACCCGGTCCTCACGAAGAGGATGAGTCTGACCCAACCTCTCAGCAAATTCCAAGAGGATGGAAAACAATCACACATCATCCTCCAGATCTAATCATTGGAAATACTGAGGATGGTGTTAGAACCAGAAATTGTCTAAGGGAAAGCCCTACCAACATGGCCATGATATCACAAGTTGTACCCAAAACAATTGATCAAGCTATTGGTGACAAATCATGGGTTGAAGCTATGATGGAAGAACTCTCACAGTTTGAAAGAAACAAGGTATGGAATCTTGTACCCCATCCTCTGGACAAATCTATTATTGGGACTAAATGGATATTTAGAAACAAATTAAATGAGGATGGAGAAGTCATTAGAAATAAAGCAAGACTAGTGGCACAAGGGTACAATCAACAAGAAGGAATTGATTATGATGAAACGTTTGCACCCGTAGCAAGACTTGAAGCAATAAGAATCCTCTTAGCTTATGCTACTCATAAAGGTATAAAACTATTTCAAATGGATGTCAAAAGTGCCTTTTTGAATGGATTCTTAAATGAGGAAGTGTATGTTCGTCAACCTCCCGGGCTTGAGGATGAGAAGAGGCTGAACCATGTGTTCAAACTCTCAAAAGCTCTTTATGGTTTAAAGCAAGCTCCTCGAGCTTGGTATGAGAGGTTAAACTCTTTTTTAAAAGAAAATGGATTTTATTAGAGGACAGATTGATACTACTCTTTTCTAGAAGACTCTTGAGAACGATTTATTGATTGTTCAAATTTATGTCGATGACATAATTTTTGGATTCACAAATGAAAAGATGTGTAAAGATTTCTCCAACCTCATCCAAAGTGAGTTTGAGATGAGTATGATGGGGGAATTAAAATTCTTCCTTGGTTTGCAAATCAAACAACGAGAAGAAGGTATTTTTTTATCACAAGAAAAATACACCAAGGATTTGCTCAACAAATATAACATGAGTTCAGCCAAGAGTATGGGAACTCCTATGCACCCATCCTCCATACTCCACAAAGATGATGAAGGAACTCCAATATCTGAAAAAGAGTACAGAGGGATGACAGGATCCTTGTTGTATTTAACAGCCAGCAGACCGGATATAGTGTTTGCATTCGGTCTTTGTGCAAGATTTCAGTCCTCTCCTAAAGAATCCCATCTTATCGTAGTAAAAAGGATTCTTAGATATCTTATTGGCACTATAAATCTGGGAATTTGGTACAAGAAATGTTCCAATCTTGATCTGATAGCTTATTGTGATGCCAACTACGCGGGAGAAAAGTTGAAAGAAAAAACACAAGTGGTGCTTGCCAATTTCTTGGTAAATCCCTAATAAGTTTGTCATGCAAAAAACAAAGTACCATTGCTCTTTCAACTACTAAGGCAGAATATGTATCATCCGCTCAATGTTGCTCACAATTACTTTGGATAAAAAATCAACTTGAGGATTACTCACTAAGGTATGCAAAAATTCACATCCTCTGTGATAATACAAGTGCAATAAATCTGTCTAAAAATCCCATTCAACATTTTAGATCTAAGCGCATTGAAATTAAACATCATTTTATAAGAGATCACGTGCAAAAAGGGGATTTAGAACTGATTTTTATTGACACTGAAAATCAATTAGCAGATATTTTTACCAAACCTCTCCAAGAGAATAGGTTCAAAAAGATCCTGGAGGAACTCTCAATCCTTAATTTGTCTAAAATTAATTGATTTATCCTTTTTATGTTCCTTTATTATATTTATCTTATTATTTTTTATTAAATAAAAATCCAAAAATTTCTACTGTTTTATTTTAAATGTATATATATTTTTAGTATAAAACTGTGAGGATGGCAAAAACCACTAGAGGACGGAATGTCCTTATTGGCGTAACTTCCCTTGACACGGCAGCCTAGAAAAATAGCACGCTCCTCTTCTCTCATTGGCCAGCACGCGTGGTGCATGCCTCCGTGTTTTACGCCTTGCATTCAATGCATTAACGACTACGTGTCCCCAACTGCCTCATCCATCATCACACTAGGTGCCTAGGCAAACGGCGCATTAACTTTCTTTTCTCTCACACGTTTCCTCCCACGATTTTTCCTGTACATCTTCCATCCTCATCTATATTTTTTCCGTCCTTCATCAATCTCTCTCATCAACCATCTGCTAAAAACTTCCCTTTATTCATCAGTTTCTTTGCACTCTATTCTTTTTCAATGACTCATACCAAAGTTATTGCAAAATGCAAAATCTCTTATCAAGACCCAGAAGAGAATCAAGATGTCTACTCAAGCACTGAGTCAGATTACCATGAGGAAACCTAATATGAAGGAAATTCCATGAACACCATTCCTTTCTCTCAACCATCCAAAAGTTCTTTTTCTCCTTCTATCACTCCAAAAATCTCATAAAACTCATCCTCCTCTGCTCCCATAAGGCACTCCTCCAGCATTATATCTGGAGTTGTTTCAACAAAAAGGGCGCCCCCTCAAGACAACACGATTCATGTCATCCACTCTGATGATTCAGAGACCAATCTACCTCATGAACCTTCACAACAGCTTCCTCCTGCGAAATCTACCTCCAACACTCCATCTCCTAAAAAGGACAAACCTTTTTCATCAAAACCCCCATCCTCATCCACAAAAAATTCTGGAAATACTCCACTATTTGATTCAGCCGAATTAGAAACTAACTACATCTCAAAATGGCAAAAAAAATATGTGGTCAATGGTAAAATCATTGTCCTTGTTGATATCAAACAAGGAGGATTTAATGTGGAAGAAATGTTTGACCAACTCAGATGGACCTCCTTTTTCCAAATCAATGAACTCCAATATCATTGCCTTGTAAGGGCTTTCTATGCTGTTTCAAAGGGTTCAAAAGGCACCACTAATTTCAGTATGGTGCTAAAAGGGGTTCGTATGGAAATAAACCCCACTACGCTATGTCAAATCCTTGATATACGCAATGAAGGAGCCTGTTGCTTATCTGAGACATGGTATTCACAATGTGTCATCACTAGGACCTCAGTACTCCAAAACACTCTCATCAAACCTCCAAAATTGTTAGTGGCCTCCAACCTCGTTCCTATGTGTTGTATCCTCCACAATATTTGTGTTCACTCCATCACGCCCCGAGCTGGCAGCTTTGAGAAGGTCACAGATCTTGACCTCGTGATCATTCATCATTTGATGACTGGTACTCCTCTTCATTTAGGATATGTTATTTTTTGCTTCATGGTGAATGCTGTTGTGATGGGACGATTTGCTCCCTATGAGATGATTTTGACTAAAATTTTCAAATTTTTCAAAATCCCACTTGAGGATGAACCCTTCATTCACTTCAACAACACTTTTTCTATGAAGAATACCAAATAGATGAAGATTCAAAATGATGACCGCCTTGCCTCTAAGAAACGGAAAAAGATTCAACAATCTGAAGAAGAAACCATTCAACCACCACCCAAGGATACACCATCACCACTTATTCAAGAACCCATCTTTCCACTGTGTAACTCTTCTGATCATACTCCATATTTATTCCGTGACTCTCCTTCTCCTAACTCTCCTGACCAACCATCTCATCAGTCTTCACCAATCCACAATCTGACTCCCCTTCATGAAGCCAATCCTCTCCCTGAGGATACCTCCACACCTACTCGTCTTCAAAATATGGACGATGGTGAGGAGCTATATTTTGATCTCAATTTGTCTTATCCTCTCTCTCCTATGGATGCGCATATGGCTTCTCCTCCAACTGTGCCAATGGAAGATGTGCTCCCACAACCAGTTTTTTCGCAACCAATTCCCATTCCTCCTGCTGCAAACTTTGAAAAACCTGTCCAACCTCTCCTTGAGGTCACAGGTGTGTTCAGTTCCCTTGACTCTTTTTTTACTACAACTACTCATAATTGTTCAAAGGACAAAGTTGAGAGCTCTCACAATAAGAGTTCCAGTGTAAATGATCAGCCTAAGGACTCAGTTCGTAGCACGGGGATCAAGGACAACAAGAATCAGAAGCAAATGAAACTTCTCAAATTAATTAGGAAGGATCAAAAGAAAATCCTTCACCACTTCACTCACTTTCAGAACTCCTTGGTTCAATTTGGTCTCCTTTTTGAATGGGTTACCAAAAACTTGGCCCCTACTATTGCTCCTGGAGATCAGCCTCTTGAGCTACCAACCCAGCCATCCTCTGATGTTCCATCTCCTTCATCCTCATCAGATGAACCATCTCATCAGACTATATATGTGGTTATTTCTTTTTTATGCTGCCAAATTCAGGGGGGAGAACGATTATGCTTAATCTAGTAGCTGTATTGTGTTAAACTGTTTGTTAAGTTGAAATTTTGTGTTGCCTATGTTTGTTAATTTGAATTGTTGTGTTTCCTATATATTTTTTTTGATGTTTATGCTGTGTTGAACAAAACTTTGGAATACTGTCTTATTTTTTATGAAGTTTTATTTATGGTTAAAATTCTATTATCTCAAAACTGTGGCATATATTTAGGGGGAGTAAAGATTTTTAGTTTTAAAAATTATTACACATATGATTGAGGGGGAGCATAAACATTTTATCTTATGAACTTGTCTTATTCAAAATCATAATCTAAAGAATTTTGTCATCATAAAAAATGGGGAGATTGTTGAGACAAAATCTCTCAAATGATTTTAATGATAACAAAATTACTTAAAAGATTATGATTGTGGTTAATGACTAATATGTGCTTTTGAGTGTATTCATATAAGAAAATAGGTTATTAATCACTAAGGTAAAAAGAAGACAAATCTGAGGATGGAAAATGGTGAGGATGGGCTTGCTAGCTGATAAATCTTCAAATATGCACAATATATGTCCTCACCAGAACAAATGCTTTTATTCATTAAAGAAATGCACAACAATGTCAAAGAATGAATAAATAAAAGTATTTGAAATTAAGAAGTTAGAAGTCCAAAAGGAAAAGGACAAGAATAGCCAGATCTAAGTCTAGAGGATGACAAACTAGGCTGAGGATGGTTCAGCAAAATTGAAAGCAACCCATCAAGCATGTGCAAAGGCTAAAATCAGACCATTTATTGTGCTTGCACGAATGAATACATGAAGAAGTCAAGTTAAAGAAAGGCAACAACAAACAAGCCAAAAATGGAAGATCACATATGAAAGCAGATCTGATCCTCGAACTGGAGGATGACAGACCTATGAAAGAGGGTGGCTCTCTCTCTTGTCAACATCACCCTCAAAAGTTGAAATCAACATAGTCCTTAAAGTTTTTGAAAAGGTTGTAGCTCACATGGTCAAAGAAACAACCTTGCACTCTTTGATAAAAGAGAATAAACAAGGACATCTCAAGATCAAGTTTCAAGGAAGCTGATATGCATGCGCGAGGATGGCCTCTGCTATTCCAAGAACAAGTTGAATGGCAGTTCTGTAATTATGATGAAAAACCTTGGATCTTTTGTAATGAATTCCAACGGTCATCAAAGAGCTTGAACCTGTATAAAATGCAGCAAGCTCTTCATCATACAACACACAACACAATTGCATAAAAAGATCAAGCATCTTAAATCTATCAAGAGCAATACCCATCCTCACTTCATACTTTCTTTAATCCTACACAATATCTTTGAAAATCTTTGAGAAAGTATTTAGAATCAATCACTCTCATATTACTTTGTAATTTCCATGTGAGATACACTTGGAAATATTTGAAAGTTGATTCTAAGCTTGGTGAAGCTAAAGAATACACATTTTGTAATCATCCTCAACGTGAGGTTGATTTGCTTGAACTTTAGTAAAATCTCACAAGGGTGTGAGGACTGGACGTAGCCATCTTTGAGTGAACCAGTATAAAATTGTGTGTGTCTCTCTCATATTCTTCTCTAACTCTTTTGCTCAACTCAAAACTGAAGGTTTGAAAAAACACATCCTCAGACTTACCATCCAAAGTGAGAGGATAGTTTTAAAAACACTTGAAAATTATTTTTACAGCAAAATCCCTATTCAACCCCCTTTCTAGTGATATTTAGCTACATCAGGTTTTAGTCATTGTAAAAAAAAAAAAAAATCAAATATTTTAGTCCCTACAAAATTATTATGCTAGCAGTTTTAGTCTCCGTTGAAACGTCAACATGTATTTTTGGATGATTATTCTGCTTACATGTTTACAACACTATAAAAATTTCATACACAAAAAATGAGCTCAAAAGTTGATTTTTATGTCCATATTTAAAGGACTTTTAACTTGAACACGATATTTAAAAAATTATATTTAAGTCATCCAAATTTAAAAAATTCTATATTTGTGCAGATGAACTTTTAATAATATTCTAAACGTACTTGCAAACAACCATTCAAAAATTTAAAAATTGGACTATGTTTTATTTTAGCAATGACTAAAACAACTTGAATAATTTTGTATGGAATAAAACATGTGATTATTTTTTACAGAGATTAAAAGCAAAACTTTATAGGGACTAAAAACTTATTTAACTATTTAATGATTAATAAATGTTTCACGGTGAATCAACAAAAAAATATGTGTCATCACATATGCCACATCATCAAATTATATACACATTAGCAAAAAAATTTAACCAGATAACAAATTATTATTATTTTTTTGAAATTGCAATGTCAAATTGAAAGAAAAAGATTTTACCAAGACTAAAATCAAAGTGATCCTGGATTATAAGGAGGGTATATATATTTAAGCCTAAAAAAATGGTGTAATGCGTTATTAAGTATGACTGCAAACCATTTAATTATGAGTGCAGTCCATTGAATGTTATATAAAATAATTTGGTTTTTTTACTTTAAAAATAAGTGGTCCTAGTTCACCTAGTTTTTCCTACATTACTTCAGTGTTTGGGTTTTTCCACCTGTTTTGTATCAAGCCGGTTTTTGATCGTAATTGAACTGGGTTTAGGTCCAATTTTTGGTGCAACCGATTGAATCGGTCAATTTGGTCCGATATTAATTACCTTTCTTTTCACACACTTTTTCCACTCCTTCCTATCACAAAACTCTATCCAAATGTCTAAAGCATCGAGTCTTTGTTTCCATACTTGTTTTTAATTATTCTAACATGATCTAAGATTGATTTCTTGATTCTAAACTAAAATCATCATTTAATTCTTGATCAAACAATGTAATATGGCTACGTTCATTCGTAGGCATTTTCTGTAATTTAGAAATCATTATGTGTTATGTCTATGCCATTTGTTGGTGGTATGGATATTTTTCTTCTCAGATTTTGTAGAGTATGATTCACCTTTGAGTTGTCTTTAATTTTTTATTTTATTGTTTTAAACTTGTTGTGGAATATAGATTGTTTTGGTACAAAAGATGCTATTTTTGGATCGGTAGAAGTTGGAGATCCATCCTTGGCAACAAGGTATCTCTTATCATTCCTTAAACCTTGATAATTTCATCTATAATTTGCATTTCTTTCATCCCTAATTAGATCCGATAGTATATTTGTGTTTTTGGAGAAATATGGATCGTTTGGACGCATATGTTGTTATGATTTGTTGAGTGCGCATACAACTAGAAATGGAGACGCTAGTGTTGCATGATGAGGACAATTGTCTTGTTGATAGCTAGGGTGTATTGTCATAATAATTCCTATTTAGTGTTTTGATATATCAATGTATTTTGAATACTTGGTCTCATGATTATCACGCGGTATCCTATGGATCTTCAAACACATTGTACTCCTCTATTATACGTATATATACATTTTGAAGTATATCTATTCATTATTTTTAAGTTTAAGTTCCTTCGTATTTTCAACGGAGCACGATTAATTATTATAAACATATTAGGTTAGTTACTTAGATTTCACAATGAGACGTTGGGAGTGTTTAAAGTTGATTCCAACTTTAATTTTTGCAGTAGTTAATCCGTTTAATAATAGACATTAAATTTCACCAATCAAACCATCAAAATTATTAGTTTTTATTATGTAAATTTTTATAAAATTGTAATAGCATTTGATACTGTTATAAGTAAGTTCAATTCAACGTATGTTATAGTTTTTAAAATACAAGTAAAATACTCACTATGAGATCTTATTGTTACACATCCAAATTTTATAAATAAAATAAAATAAAATATGCATGATCTTGATTGTAATATAAAAACATAGAACGCCTAGATAGGTGAAACTTAATGTTACGAAGAGTTATTAAGTGAAGTAACTCAAGAAAAAGTTACTAATGAACATTATCTTTCGCATACATTTGTCTTTCCTTCAGATGAATCCTATTGATGAGTACTATCTTTATATGTTCTTCATTTTCTTTGTTCATTGATTAGATTATAATATGATCAATGAATACAACAAATTGATCTAAGTGTGGCCTAAAGATCGTATTCATGTAATCCATTAGTCACATCGATTGACATAACCAAATACTCATAATGTTCATATCCGGATCTAAGAGTCACTTTAGGAATATCATCTTCCTTCACCCTAATATGTTGGTATCTTGACTTCAAATCAATCTTCGAAAATACGTATGCTCATTTCAATTGATCCATCAAGTCGTCAATCCTTGGCAATGGATGCTTATTCTTCACAACTTCCTTGTTGAGTTTTCTATAGTCTACGCATATTCTTCACACATCGTCTTTCTTTTTCACAAATAGAGATTGGTCTAGTACTTGGTACCAAATCTATATCAAACTATACTTATCTTATTGGTGGCAGTCCTAGAACGCTGTTAGGAAACATTTTTGAAAACTAGCACACAACTAATAATTCTTTCGTCGTCGATGTCTCTTTTCTAGTCATGGAGAATAACATAATAAGTTTATGGGTGATATTCACTAGTTCCCTATATTTCTTTCATTCTTCAAATATTATCATATTCTTCTTGCATTTTTAGGTTATATTGTCTGCAAACAACCAATCCATTTCAAAGATAATATATAAGTCATACACCGAAAGAACCTCAAGATCTTCCAAAAAAATTTGATTTTCAAAAGTAATGGGACAATTTACGCAAACCTAACATATTGCCATTATTTTCCATGGCGGAGTTGAAATGGTTACCTTATTATCGAGATATACTAACTCTAGTTTCGAGAATTCAACACACATCATATATATGAAATAATGTGTTGCTCTCTAATCAAATAATAGTGCAACTAAAGTAGGTATATCTAACTAGAGACATACCTTATACCAACTTTGTAGGTTCAAAAGCCTCAACATCTCTCACTGTGAATACCTTTATGGTCGTCCTATCATTCTGATTCTTGGGTCATTGTTCAATAGAGTCTCTGCCCTTTCTTCTAATATTGCCATAAATTATTTGGATAGTTTCTCTGGCCTTATTGCCGACTTTGTCGTTGTGGATAATACCTAGCATAGTGACCTTTGGGCCACAACATTATCAAGTTTGAGGACAATATTTCTTTAGATGTGCTCCTATGCAACCATAACACTGAAATGTCATTCTTTCTAAATCATTTTTCTGGTATGGTTTAGGTCTCTGTAACGACCTTCCTCATTAGCTTCTTCAAATGTTTCCTTTACGAATCGATCCTCTTGACCCATACTAATCCTCTTGAGCCCAACCCACCTCCCATTTCCCTAGCTCAACTCAATATTGTACTTCCTCCCATATTAAAATGTATTTCTCCAAACACTAATCAAGCACAACCGCATTTCCAGAAACAATATAATCGAACTCAATCATCCAACCAAACAACGATCCATGAGAATCGTGGCTGGTGTTGACAACTCAAAAAAATCAAAAAGTGTGGACACAACTATCTACACTATCTTCGATGATGAATCTAGTTCCTTGTCTCCATTCCAACGCTTTACCCCTATTTCTCAATCACCACCAATATCCTCTAAACCCTCCATTTCATCCTCAAAATTAGTAAAACGCCTTTAATCCACGTCCAAATCATCCTCAAGGAAATCAAAATCCATTCCTCAACAAACACCATCAATTTCACCCTCCAAATCAACTGCTAAGTTATCACCCACTCTATCACATTTTTTGGCAAAACAAAAAATTAAAACTCCATAGCTCTCTTAACAATCTACTCAAAAAACCAAAAGTTCATAACGTTCTCCATCTACACTCATCCTATCAGAACGTTATACGCGCAAAACAATAACTCCACAAAACCCACTTCATAAAACAACTTCCAAAATCCTCATCCCACCACTTCTCTTATCCAAATATAAAAAAATATACCAAGACAAATGGGTTGAAAGACCAGCTGGGATTGAACGGGTTTTTGTGTTTGATAATCTTCATTTTAAATGAACTCCAATCAAACAATACACTGATGCTCTAGGTTGGTCCAAGTTCTTGGAAATCTCATATTCTTACTATCCAAATGTTATTTGTGCCTTCTACTGCAAAGCTCAAACCTTTCATGATAAATCCTTGGTTGTCACAAGTCTAAAAGGAGTTGAAATTAGTCTTATTCTTACCATTTTGGCTAAAATTTTGCATCTCCCCATTGATTGACCGACCATCTTTGAAAAAGATTGGTATGCTGCTCTCAATGTCCAAAAAGATGCAGTCTTCAATGAACTTTTCACTCCACGCTCAACCATTTTTTTCTGTGTAGATTTAAAACCTCTCTCCCCAAAATCCTCATTAATATTAGTCAACACTCCATTATCCCTCATTGTGGCAATCATAAATATGCTGGACCTTGGACCCTTCTATGAGACCCTTCTTCGTTAATTAAGATCCTTTTAATAGTCGAACCTTTACCGTTATCGGCACTGTTAATCACGACTTTTTCGCCCCCTTTTCCTCTTGATAGGAATCACGAATTTTTACATTCCGTTGGAATAAGTACCACCGTCCATTCATTCCCACTACCAATTGAACTAGTTATCCATTATTATTTTTTAAAAATTGAAATTATTTATTTAGTAGTATGTGTTAATGAATTTTTTAAAATATAAATTTCATTCAATAGTTATTTAATTTTTTTTAAAGTATTCTTTTTTAATTTATAGTTTTTAAAAGTATTGTGTAAATTTTTTTGAAAAGTAAATAGTATGTAATTGTATCCCAATGATAATTTTTTCCGATTAATTATAATAATAATTTTTTATTTAAATATAATATATTATATAATATTATGATGATATATGTTTCAAATGAATAATTTGATAAAATAATATTAGATTATTTATTATTATGTGCAAATCAACACACTATATAAAATAATGTTTATCTTCCTATCATATCATATTTATATTAGATCATATATGTATTCTATCCGATACACCAAATATAATAATCAACTTCATTCAACAACTTAATTAATATAAGTTGGATATAAAAAAAATATTTCATAATTATTAGACATTTATTATATCATTATTTTATATATTCATAAAAATAAACAGGTCATAGACTATTATTTCTAAAATACATTTGGCCAATAAAATTTGTAATTGGTAAGTAGTGATCCAAAAGTTGATCCACGTCGGAAGTTGTTATTAATAAATAATGTAATATAAACGTGCAACGAGAAATCGTACGAGAAATTAAATAGGGCGGATAAGACAACCACGGATTGTCCTATTAGTACCTTTGTCCAATCCCAAGTCGACAACAAATTTCTCCTAATAGTACCACTTTTCTCCACCCGTTTTCTCAACTTTAACCTTTTCCTTTTATTTTCCTCCAATATAATCATGCCACCCAATGAATTCTCCTCTATTTTATTTTTCATTTTGAGTATTTTCCAAATTATTATAAAAAGGAATCACATCTAGCTAGGGATCGAGACATATATAGCATACAAGTTTATAGAATTCCATAACTAGTAAGAAAAACATACATAATATATTATTATATCAAAAGGATTTTAAGTGTAGAGAGTATATTATAGTAATTGAGATATGGGGAGGGGAAGGGTGCAGTTGAAGAGAATTGAAAACAAGATCAACAGGCAAGTAACTTTTTCTAAGAGAAGATCTGGATTACTCAAGAAAGCTCATGAGATCTCTGTGCTTTGTGATGCTGAAGTTGCTCTTATAGTTTTCTCCAACAAAGGAAAGCTCTATGAGTATTCAAGCGATCCATGGTACTTCTATTCTAATTACTTATACGTACTATAATTTTTTTTTTTCTCTAGGTTTCTTCTTTTTCTTATTGTTACAGAAAAGACAATAAATTTTATCATAATTAACTTACACAATTGCAAGGTTCTGAATTCGAATCCAAAACAAAATATCTAACTTAACAATATCGATATTTGTCCGTTGAGTATGGACTTAAGAACCTTTCTCTAAATTTCTTTAATTAATTATTTCTATTATTTACTATATATGTTTTGTTGTGAGTGGTTGTGTTTTATTCCTTTTTTTTTAAATAATATTATATATGCTTTGATTTCTCTTATTGATCTACTTAAACTATGCATGCATCTTCTCCATGTTCCATGTTCCCTGTTTTATGATTTTGGGATCAAAGATTTTTTTTTTTTTAGTTTTTCCTTTTTTATTTTAGTTATTTTTTATTGCTTGTTAGTTGATGGTAAGAGTTAAAATTGTAAATTAACGAGGTTGTAAATAAAAACTATGCAAAAGCACATAAGATTTTTTTTATGGTAAAATGAATTAAAGTTTATAAATATTACCTTCTCAATGAAGTAAAGTTAGAGTAAAGATGAGTGTAATCCAAATATTATTTAAGGGAGAAGTTACTTTCTTTATCTTTTTCAACGTTGCAAGGTTTATTTGTTTATTTTTCAAAGCAACTAGGTTTATTTGTTTCATCCATCGGTGTATATATATTTCACATTTACTATATTTTTCCTAACTATTCGTTAGGACCAAACCAAAATCTGTAATTTATACTACTAGTAAACAAATTATACTATTAATATGGATTGAGTTTAATCATATTTTTTTATAAACAAAAATAATGTTAAGGGGAGTAAAGGAGTACATCAACCTATTGAAATTAATTATGTAAAGTCAAATATAATCAAAATTTTAATCAATTGGAACCAAACCACTTTTTCTATAAACTTTATTGTAGACCTAATATGAATTGAAGTAAACCGTGTGAAATTAAATATGAACAAAGTCTTAATAGATTGAGACCAAATCCGTCTATAAACTATATTCTTTAAGATTCAATAGAAATAGGAATAAAAATATCACAGAAGTATCTTTACATTATGATTGATTTGAAAATAGAATAATTCAATCTTTATAACTAAATATTTGTTGGGTCACAATGGAGCAAGATGGATCATCAGGTTGAGCTAATAGTTAACTCATAAGTAGATTTGAAATCATATCTTTACGAAACCAAACATATTAAATATATGAGGCCCTCTTATTTATACACCAAAAGTTGATTATTTGGTGTGAAGTTTATACCAAATATATCAATTTTATTGATTTTTTTGTTTTTTTTTTTTTATATTTAAAACTAGAAAAAGATATAATATTCATCATTCATTTTTTCATTCAATTCAATGTGAGACTATAAGTCACACTTATCCCACTAAAAATCTCTTCATCAATATGAGTTCATATATTCATCTTCCTATATTCCTCATTAAGTGGAAATCTATAATTTTTTCATCCACACTTGAACGCTGTAGACATCATAAATCAGCAAAATATTACTTAAACACAATTATTAAAAAATACTTTCGATACAAATAATCCATTAAACTTCAATCAAACCATCAAATTTAATACCATTAGTTGATTACAATTGAAGTCTAGAAACTTAAAAACAATGACACAAATAGATTAAAAAAAATTAACAAAAATAGATTGAAGCATCACATCACATTCAAACTTAAAATCCTTAAGGAAATATAGTTCAAATAATCTGAAAATCCATTTTTCCATGATGAAACTCTAACATACACTTGATTATAATAATAATATTTATTGTACTTCAAAATATTTTAACGAGCACGCGCGGTGGCATATAACTTGAGTTATTGGTAACAAGTACTTATTTCATTAGTTTGATGTGAAATATTGAGTAATAAATTTGTGGGGGCTTCAAAAGAGAGAGAGAAATGAGTAGACATGGATTGGAACAGAGATGGGACGTTATAGTATTTTGTGTACTGTAGAGAGGTAGGGGACGTTACTCCCGCATGGCCATATAAAGCATTTATTGTTCAATATTCGCTATTTGAAACAACCATCTTCATCTGACATCTTTTTCTTTCACACACAAATATGAGTCAAATATAATAACAGAAAAAAGTAGTGTGTGTCATGCATGCACACATAATGCCAATTCAATTTCCAAACACTTACATCACACCTCTTCACTCTTGTTACTTGTTAGTTAGTGCTACTTTTTACCACTATTTCGTAACCGTTTTTACTTTTTACCTTGACCAATTCAGAGACTGTGAAACTAGGTAGTTAAAAATTGTGGTTACAAAACATTAGTTTATTAATATTATGTAAATAAAAACTAATATTGAACTCCTTCAGTCAGATATAGACTAAATTAATATAATCAATTTAGTTTATTTAATACTCCTATAGGTTGTACAAATATACTTACTATAGATCAGATCCTTCAACGTGTATTTACAAGAAAGGTTTCAAACTTCGGTTTTTCCTTTTGAAGTGTCAATCCCCTGTGTATGTACTAGTATAAGTAAACACTCCCATACATTAGAGTTTTGCCATACATTATTAGAGTTTTGTTGAGTATGGTATCTAATATTTAATTATTCAAATATTATGTCATTTTTTTTATGTTTAATTATTTTGAATTGATTTTTGTTTCATAGTATCTATATGGGTGTTTAAAAATATAATTAATTGGACCATATTGATAAATTGGATTGCATTATACCACAAAAAATCAAATCATTTAAATGATTCATAAATTGAATCACATATTTAAAACTATTTAGTTAATCAAACTTAATTTAAAAATCAGTTTAACAATTTTAAAATTTTTTTAACCTCAATTAAGATTTTATTTCTTACAAAATTTTTTAACTTTATTTTTCTCAAAAAAAAAAAAATATAAGAAATATCGAAACTTTTTTTAAAAAAAAAACTTAAATCATTTTTATCTTGAAAAATTTGGGAAAGAAATCGAAAACATTTTTTTCAAGAAAAAAATTGAAACTTTTATCTTGAATTTTTTTTATCGAGAAATTTTTATATCTATTTTTCTCAAAAAAACTTTTCTCGAAAAAAAATCAAAAAAAATTTCTCGAAATTTTTTTTTCAAAAAAAACATTTCGAAAGTTTTTTATCAGAATATTTTTTACATTTATTTTTCTTAAAAAAATTGTTATTTTTTTATGAAAAGAATTTCAAAATTCTTTTTCCAAATATCTATTTTGAAATCGATATTAATTAAATATTTGTTCAAAATATTAAACTAGTTTATATTTATAAACCAGTTTTAAACCGATTCAAAACTATATTGAACTTGATTTGAAAGTGATTTTCAATAGCTGAACCAAACCATTAATGTGGTCCAATGCGGTTTGGGTTTTGCACCATGAACACCTCTAATCGATACCCAACAAAATTCTAAGAGTATGTTTGATTCTCCCACCTCTATTACTTGGGCTAAAATTTCCCCCATCACTTTGGCCAGTACAATCACTTTTACCTTTCTCATAGTTTTTTCCATTGTCGTCGTCCTCAACCACCAATTCTTCATCTACGTCCTATGTAGCCTTCATGACCTGCACACACATTTTTGGGTTAATAGTGCATACTGTTCTTTGAATGTGTGGCTTCAAATTACTCATGAAATAGGTAAGATATTGTTCTTCTAGGAATAACATATTTGAGACGATAATAGCTCAAATTCTTCGACAAACTTGTCCATGTTCTTATTCTTCCAAAGATTATATAATTGTTCAAAAGTATTTTTCAATATCATTCCTCCATAGCGCTCAATCATCGCATACTTTAGTTTTTCCTAAGATAATTCATCCTTTGTTTCCACCAACAAATTGAACTAGTGGATTGTTGAGCCCTCCATTCTTGAAAGAGAGAGCTTCATATGGATCTTATTTAAGGTATATTATGAACATTAAATTATATTTCTGCTCGTTTGACCCAAACAATTAGGTCATCTCCTTCCAACATAGGCAATTTCACTTTTTTCTAATACATTAGTGATTCAACTAGATATGAATCACCTAACGATTGCTTCATCACCATTGGCCTATTAGCTAGTTTTCCCACAATTTTAATGAGCTCTTTATACTAGCATAATGCTTTGTTATTGCAAGTTATTCAACAATTGCTTGTAACTTTTCTTTGATTTCTCTCATCTGGTGTTCCAACACATCTACCATGTTAGACATTTGTTGTGACATCTATGGTGATTCTCCTTCGCTTTAAAGTATTAAGTGTCTCAAATCAATTAATAGAACAAAAATTCAAAAATGAAGAATAACTATAATCATATTCAATGACCTAGACAATTAGAGACAAGAAAAAGTAGAAAATTAATAGTTATAATATATCATCTAAAAAAGACAAGGGTGTTATTCAAGGACACTTCAATTTCTATCCCTCACTTTTTTGTTTACTTTAAGAATTAATGGTGCTAAGTGAGCAAAATTTTCCTTGTCTGACATCCTTGCTCGATAGATTTGTCACTTTTTCATTGTGCCAAAGTTTCATAGAAAGGTCACTCAATTCTATCATCGCTTTACCTAAGGTTCTGAACCAAGATACCCCTAAATCCACGTCAAGCTCATACCAAATCATCCATAATGAAAACATGTGAACCCAAGGTGATATCAATCCCTTGGAAGATCTCCCTAGTGAAAATGTTATGGCCATCACCTAACCTTATATGCTTTGTTTTCGTTTCCATCATAGATAACTCAATGCAATGGAGAGCTTCAAGGTTGTAAAATATAGCTTGCGACACTAGCACGACAATGTTTGTGCTCACAATAATTCCCTCGATTTTTATGGTTCTACTCTAGGTTGAACTTACTCCCATATTGACGTGTCTCCATATTGTTATTATGTCTCTTTCTTCATTTAAAATGTATCCTTCCATATTGTGATGGTGCAGTGACATTTTCTTTGACATTTAAAACTGATCCCTCTCGCCCTCTTGTCCATCACTTCTTCATATAAATGACTTTCGAAGTCTTACACCTCTCCAATGACTCACTTTGGTGACCATTCTTCCCCTTTTGACTTGGTATTGATTGAAGTTTTTATTTATTTTTATTTGAGCTGCTCCAACCCATATTTACATTCAATTCATTTTATTTTTAATCGCTCCCTCCACACATCGGCCCATGCTCTCACTCATTATTTTTTCATAGTTTCTTCTTCTATCATCGTCATCGTTCTCACCCACCAACTTTTCTTCTACGCTTTTGCCACTCTCATAATCTGCATTCTCATTTTTGGGTTAAGATTGTGTTTTTATTCGAATGTGTTGCTTCAAATCACTCTTAAAATACCAAAGATATTGTTTTTCTTGGAAACATCCTACTTGAGACAATAATAGCTCAAATGCCTTGTAATCTCCTCCATATTCTTACTCTGCCAAAGAGTAGATAATTATTCAAATGTATTTTCTAGTCTCCTTGCTCCATAGAGAACAATCATCATATTCTTCAGTTTTTGCAAGATAGTTCATTGCTTGCTTCCAACAAGAAATTGAGCGAGTTTGACACAAATATTATTTGTGGTATTTTGAACATTAAATTAATTTTATCCTTGTGTGATCCAATAAATTATGTCATCTACTTCAAACATAGGAATTTTCAATTTATTCCAAGACATGTGATACAACTTGAAGCAAATCATTGAACTATTGCTCCATCACCACTAGCTCATCAATGAGTTTCTTTACTATAGTTTTGTTGAGCCTTATTAGCACAGTGTTTTGTTATTGCAAGTTAACCCACCAAATTCATGCTTGTAATGTTACCTCAATCTTTCCCATCTAGTGTTCTAACACATCTACTAGGTTAGACATTTTTTGTGGCATTTGTGGTGGTTCTCATTCATGTTTCAATATTCATTGGCTCACGTCAATTAATAGAACAATAGTTTGAAAGTGATGGATAACTTTGTAAATATATTGAATGACACAAACAATTAAAGTAAAGGAAAAACATATATTTGATAGAGATATAATCTATCATCCCCAAAAGCTAAATAGTTTCCTTCACCAAGAAGATTCTTTTATCAATAATGTTTTGTTTTGTTCTATTTAGTTTATGTATTATGAAAAGATCTAGACCGAGAGGAAGTATGACTATTGTCTCCATCGTATCAATATTAGTGTGTAGGTTTATTGGATTTCTTCCTTAAATTTGTTCAGATGCATCCTTAGAAGTAGTTCTCCTTAAATGTAGCGAGGTAATATTGTAGTTCCCCTTAATTATTTCCTAGTTCCTATTCATTAGGAATAAGGTGCTTATTAGAAGTGGTTGTTTTATTGAGAGTCCTATAACCACATAGATTCTTCACGAAGAGTCCTTTTTCTTTACTAATATTATCAAACTATAAGAAGCACTCATGAATGATTGAATTACCTATACATCTAACATCTCCTTACATGTTTCACAATATCCTAATCTTTTAGATTATGGAGTTGTCTATTGAGTCTCAAATTTTTACTGAGATATATTAGCACAATGCTTTGTTGTTGCAAGTTAAACAATCCATGCTTGTAGTGTTACCCTTACCTCTCCCATCTGATGTTCCAACACATTTACATTTTCGGTAGCATATATGGCGATTCTCTTTTGTATTTCAGTATTTGACTGGCCCTATCAATCGATAGAACAACAATTCAAAAATCATAGATAACCTTGTAATTGTATTTAATGATGGGAATAATTCAATGAAAGGAAAAGAAGAAAATTGATAGAAGTATAGTCTATCGGCCTCAAAAACCAATGGTTCCCCTCACCAACAGGATTCTTTATCACACTCTCTTTCTAAGACATAAATTATTTCATGCCTCACCATCTTTCTTCCTTCTCCACTATGAGTTAGGTTACCTGAAGATTAACCCAAAACTAAATTGATACAAAGCCATAATATATGACCATAATCCGCTCTCTTTGTAATGTGGGTTAGATCAAATCTAATCTTAAATAGCTTGAGTCGGGTTAGGTCAATGACACTTGCTAGGTCTTGAAGGGGAGCTTCCTACCTTGTTGTCATACTTATCCAGAAAAGTGTTTTAGAAGTGTTAATCATGGGACACAAATCCCCTTTGATTACAAGATTTTTCCTTTAGGAGAAAAAAGAGATAGATAATAAGTTAATTGTATTTACAAAATAATAGTATTATATATGATATCTCTCATTCTCTTACTACAAAATCTAGTGACTTTTTTAAGCAGGAAAATGATACTAATTACACATTATACAAAAGATAGTCAAACCTATATACAATCAAATATCGAAACAAAAGGTACTTCGTGATAAGGTTAGTAAATAGGTTTGGTAAAAAAATAACTAACAAACAGACTTTCCAAATCTATTAAATTACCCACAAGGAAAAATCTAATTACATAAGAGGGGCTATACCCATCAATCATAGTATTTGGTTAGAATTTTAATTTTGAAAACTAGTCGGAAATTCAAGAATAATAAGATCACAAGTAAGTATTAATAAAGAATGATGCATAATATAACAAGTAGTTGAATTAAGCTTATTGTTTTGTTGATTTTTATTTAACAATTAATTGAATTTCTATATTTTTCGATATTTAATTACTATTGTTAGATCCTTATCTTTGTATAAATAATGTACAATTCTCATAGATTTAATTCAATGAGAATAAGATCTACTCATTTGTAATATTTATCTCTCAAGTTTACTTTACTAATACGATATCAATGGTATTTTGAGAGTTTCTTTGATATACTCTCACCACACCTCACAACTCTTCTTCCAATTTTTCCATTACCACAGTTGTCACTCTTCTTGGGAATGGTGTTTCCGATTCAGTTCAAAACCCATTCTTTTTTCATCCTAGTAAATGTTATGATAGTTTTGGTTACACCATTTCTTATGGACATCAACTACCGATCTAGGCTCGTGACATGAAAAAAGCTTTGCTTTTGAAGAACAAACACCAATTTCTTGATGATACCTTACCATTTTCCCACCAATTCTTTCTATTCAATTTTTGAAGCTTGGAATTATTGCCATATCATGGTTTAATCATGAATTTTGAACTCTCTTGCTCCTAACATTAAACAAAGTGCGATTTACATGGAGTTTTATGTTGATGTATGGAATGACATGTTGTTTAATTTTAATTAAGATCAAAGTAAAAGAAACGGAGATTGATGAGTTTTTCACCCAAGAATGTTCTTGGTTTCAGTAAAACAAAAATTGATCAGTTTTCACCTTGGAACATTCTTCGTTTCAGTAAAACGAAGATTGATCAGTTTTCACCCAAGAACGTTCTTCGTTTCAGTAATTAGAACAAAAACAAAATTAAAGCTTTTAATGCTAACATGAACACACACAATTGTTAACCAAATTCAGAGATAAACTCCTATGTCTAGGGGTCTAGATCCGACTTCGAATTATCACTAATTATGAAATGAAATGATTACAGTGTTTTTACACTTATGCTGCCTGTTTTCTGCACAACACGAAAAAACTACTATTTGCCTCTCACTACGAATCAACATTGCTTACTTTGGCTTATATACTTGTTGTTTAAAATTTAGGAGTAACAAACAAAAGTAGTTACAACTAATTAACTAAAAACTAACAACCCAAAACAGATTGCTAGTAACTATATCTCCAAAGTCTTATGTGACTCTTCAAGTCAGATCCTCTTAGTCCTCTGTCTCAGTTTCTGGAATTGATCATAAGCAAATTCAAACAATGTATGAATTTGTTAAGTGTGACAGATTTTGTAAACATGTTAGATAGATTGTCACTGGTGTGCACCTTTGCCACATTTATCTCACCCCTTTCAATGACATCCTTGATGAAATGAAGCATGGTGTCTATATGCTTGGTTCTTTCATGATACATTTTATTTTTACTCAAATGAATGACACTTTGGCTGTCACAATTTATGTAAAAAGTTTCTTGTTTAACACCAAGTTCCATGATCAATCTTTTCAGCCAAATTCCGTCTTTCACAACTTCAGCAAGAGTAACATATTCTACTTCTGTGATTGATAATGCAACTATGTATTGAAGATTAGCTTTCCAACTGACTGTGTTGTTGAACATTGTGAACACATATCATATAAGAGATCTTCTTTTATCTAAATCCCCATCAAAATTAGAGTCTACAAATCCTTGGAGTGGTTTTAATGATTCTGATTGTTTGTTGTATTCCAAACACATACTTTGAGTCTCTTTAGGTATCTTAGAATCCATTTGACAGCTGGCCAATGGCTCATCCCTAGATTTCCCATAAATCCGCTTGTGATACTTACAACATAAGAAATGTCTAGCCTTGAGCAGACCATAACATACATGATGCTCCATATGGCACTAGAATATGGTATTGTCTTCAAGTCTTCTATTTTCTGGTTTGTGTTTGGTGTCATGGGTGAATAAAGTTTGAAGTGAGCTGCAACTGGAGAGCTGACAGCCTTTGATTCACTCATATTGAACCTATTTAGGACTTTTTCAATGTATATCTCTTGGGAAATTATCAGTTTTTCTTGCTCTCTAATTCTGATGATTTTCATTTCTAGAATTCTCTTGGCTACCCCAAGTCCTTCATCTCAAATTATTTCTTCAGCTAGCTCTTTAATTTTTCTATTTCTTTCATACTTTTAGATGTTATTAGCATGTCATCTACATATAACAACAAGTAAATGTATGTTGCAGATGATACTTGTTTGTAATACACAACTATCAAAACTACTTCTAGCATAGCTTTGACTAAGCATGAATTAACCAACCTCAAGTACCATTGTCTTGGTGATTTCTTTAGCCCATAAAGTGATCTCTTTAGTAGGCAGACCTAATCCTTCTTTCCTTGAGTCCTAAAGCCATCTGGTTGTTGCATTAAGATTGTTTCATTTAGATCACCATGGAGAAATGTTGTTTTGACATCCATGTCAAAATGTGCTACCATGGCTAGGATTATTCTTATAGATGCATGTTTGACTACAAGAGAAAATATCTCATTGTAGGCCACCCCTTCCTTTTGAGTGAATGCCTTTGCTACTAGCCTTGCTTTGAACCTAGGTGGTTCTGCTCCTAGAATTCATTCATTCCTCTTGAAGATCCACTTGCTGCCTACTATTCTGGAGTTGTCAGGCTTAGATATGAGTTCCCAGGTATTGTTCTTCTCTAGTGAGTTCAGCTCCTCTATCATAGCTAAAATCCATTTGTCTTTTCTTGAGACCAGACAACTTCATTGTAGTTCCTAGGATCTTCTTGTATGATTTCCTCAGCAGCATGTAATGCATAGCGATCATGTCTGCATAACCATATCTTTTAGGGGGTTTTGATGTCATTCTTTCTATGTCTCTGATGAGGTTATAGTCATCTAATTCATGTTTTGTTGAGTTATCATGGTCTGGAAACATAGCATGTTCAGCTGGGTTTGCATCAGTCTTGTCTTGAGCCTGCTGTTGATCTTTCTCTTTTTCTGTAGCTTGCTCCACCTCAAGATCAAACCTCCCAGCTTCATTTTGATGTGAACTTTCATTTGCAGCCTTGGTTAAGGACTTATATAGGTCAGCCTCATGAAACTTATCATCTTTGCTGATGATACATTTCCTATTTTCAGGACACCATATCCTATAACATTTTACACCACTTGGATATCCAACAAAGTACCCTTTCTTGGCTCGAGGAACTAGATTCCCTTTATTTACATGATAGTGTGCAGCACACCCAAATACTTTTAGATGATTGTAATTAGCAGCATGTCTAGTCCACATTTCTTGAGGATTTTTGAGTTCAATTGAAATTGAAGGAATCAAATTTATCAAATAGCAAGTTGTATGGACAGCTTATCCCCAAAATTGTGCAGGCATACATGTATTTGACAAGATGCATCCCAAAATTGTGCAGGCATACATGCATTTGACAAGTTGTAAGGTGTGTGTCTTACAGTCCTATGCCTGTTCATACCATGAGTTTTGCAATAATTAGTGAACTCCGCACTGCAAAATTCAAGATCATTGTCTATCCTTAAGGTGTTAATCCTTTTGTTAGTCTTGTTTTCAAAATAGAGTTCTAATCTTTAAAGGTATTGAATGCTTCATCCTTGCTTTTCAACATATAAATCCATACTTTTCTACTATAAACATCAAGAAATGTAATAAAATACTTGTTACCTCTATGTGAAGCAACTTTGGCAGGGCCCCATAGATCAGTGTGAACATACTCTAGAATTTCTTTTGAGCAATGTTTCTCTGTAGAGCACTTGACTCTATGCATCTTTCCATACATACAATGCTCACAAAATTCAAGATCACCAATCTTGTCACCACCCAACATGCCTTGTCTGCCCATAACTTGCATTCCTCTTAGACTTACATGTCTCAGCCTATGATGCCACAAGTTGGTTTTTCTTGATGCTTGGACTGCCACAACTGCCAATCCTGTCACTGATTGACCATTAAGAAGATAGATACCATGATCCATTTTTTCCTTCATGATTATCAATGATCCTTTTATAACTTTTAGAATACCTTTCTCTTTTTTGTATGAACAACCAACTTCTTCTAACATTCCTAGAGAAATTAAGTTCCTTTTCAGCTCTAGGACATGTCTGACTTTTGACAAAATCTCCATAGTTCCATTTTCCAGCTTCAGCTTGATTGAGTCAATTCCAACTACCTTGCAAACTAATTTGTTCCCCATAATCAACTTGTCTCCATCAATTTCTTTGTAATCAAGGAATCAACCTTTATTTGAGGTCATGTGAAATGAACACCTTGAGTCAAACACCCAATCATTATCTGTGATTTTAGTTGAATTTGCCATAAGAACTTATGTACTTTCATATCCTTTAGAGGCTATAGATGCATTTCCATAATCATCATCACTATTTGATCATTTCTTTCCTTTCCAATCTGGGCATTCTTTCTTGAAATGCCCCACTTTCTTGCATATGAAACACTTCATTTTAGACTTGCCATTTTCTTTATTCTTGAACTTATTCTTCTATTTTTTATTCTTCTTCCCTGCCTTGGCGCTGACAAGCAGTCCTTCACCAGTGCTTTCTTTTTTTCCATCTGACTTCCTTTTTAATTCTTTTGAGATTAGTGCATCTTGCACTTCTTCTAATGATAAAGAATCTCTACCATAAAGAAGTGTATGACACAAATTTTCAAGAGAGCTTGGTAATTAATTTATCAATAGTAGGGCTTGATCCTCACCATTCAATTTTACATCAATATTTTCAAGATCTAAAACAATCTTATTAAACTCATCCATATGATCTTCAATTAACCTCCCATATTGCATCTTGAAAGTATACATCTTTTGTTTTAAGTATAAATGATTCGCTAATGATTTTGTCATGTATAAAGATTCTAACTTGAGCTAAATACCTGCTGCAGAGGCCTCCTTTGACACTTCCCTCAGAACCTTGTCTCCAAGACTCAAGATTAAAGCACTATGAGCTTTTTCATGATATCCTTCTTCTCCTTTTCTAAAAGTGTGGATGCCATGTTTTTCTCTCTTCCCAGTGCTTCTGCCAAACCTTAATGAACCAGCAAAACTTTCATCTTGAGACGTCATAACCCAAAATTATTTTTCCCTTAAATTTTTTAGGTACACACTTTGTTGATGTCATCTTTTCTTTGAATCGAATAACCAATGTTCTTGATACCAATTATTGTTTAATTTCAATTAAGATCAAAGTAAAAGAAACGAAGATTGATGAGTTTTTCACCCAAGAATGTTCTTGGTTTCCGTAAAACGAAGATTGATCAGTTTTCACCTTGGAATGTTCTTCGTTTTAGTAAAACGAAGATTGATTAGTTTTCACCCAAGAATGTTCTTCGTTTTAGTAATTAGAACAAAAACATAATTAAAGCTTTTACTTGGTAATAGGTCTTCTTTATCAATAATCTTTATCCAAGAAATTTTGGGGACATGCTGGGCAACATTCAATTTTTCTTATCAATCAAGTTCCTTCCAAATTATTTGGTGACAAGTTTCTTATCAAACTCTACACAAGCAACTTCCTAATTTCAATAATGTTAAGGCTTTTGGGTCTTTATTTTATTTAAGCACCTTGATTTCCAAGTGAAGGAAGTTTTATTCCCCCAATGAAATTGTCTTGTGTCAATGAAAATACTATTTAAATCTGCTCACAACATAAAATGTAAAGAGGATAATATTTAAATAATTATAAAAGCTTTGGAATTTTTTGATAGAGGCAACATTATCGCTCAAGACATGTACAATCTTATCTAACATTTTTAATTTCCTGTCATCAGTATGGAAAGAATTCTGGAACGGTATGAAAGATATTCATATGCAGAGAGGCAGCTTGTTGCAACTGATCAACCACAAAATGTATGCAATCAACTCCTATGCCATTTTACCTATTTTACATATTATTAATTAAAGTTGTATTAATGACTATTTTACCATTAATTTTTGGGATATTCGAACTTCATCCTTTAAGATTATAAAATTAAAATTTTACTACTGAGTTGATACCTCATGGACATTATAACGATTTTACTTATTTTACTGATTTATTAATTTGCATATATGATGAATCGATTTAATTGTATATTCTGTTAGGAAAATTGGATTATAGAACATGCAAAGCTGAAGGCAAGGTTGGAAATCATACAGAGAAATCAAAGGTATAAATTTTTTTAAAAGTAAGGGATATTGTATCATGTAATTAATGAAATATTTAATTTGGTTAATTATTTACTTTACAGGAATTTTATGGGTGAAGAACTTGATGGCCTAAGTATCAAAGAGCTTCAGAATTTGGAGCATCAGCTTGATTCTGCTCTCAAACAAATTAGATCGCGGAAGGTATATAAAAAACATTGTAATTAGTTTTGCCAATAGAGTTTGAATTGAATGTGCCAATCATTATGATGGTTTAATTTGTAATTTGCAGAACCAACTCATGTATGAATCCATTTCAGAGCTCCACAAAAAGGTAAGTACTTTCATTTTGATATCAAATGTGCATGTATATATTTATTTATATACATGCATGGTCAAATACAAAAATGTTTCTTTATTGAAGGAATTACAATAAGCTTGAATCAAAATGTGTATTTATGTTTTATATATTGCATCTAACTTTAGGAAGCAAATACATATTCAACAATCTCATTTGAGTCTATATTTTGGCAATAACACTCTGTTTGAGTCTCTGTTTTCCAACATCTCTTTTAAGCCTAAATGGATAATTAGTCCTTTTTCCCTCCTTATTTGGACATGCATAGTAGTTTTTTTTTAATGATTACTTGTTCACCCTCTCAATCCGCACACAAAATATCAGATTTAGGTTCAATTTTAAAAATTTTAATTTAATTGTAATTTTAGTTTCTTTATTTTTATTGATTCACGAAATTGTTTCTCTATTTTAAAAGTTGAAAGTTTTGTTCTCTCCTTCAGATTTTTTAATTAAAAAATGATGACGATGTTTTAAATAATGTGACATATGATAAACTAAACGTAGAATGATTAATATATATAAAATTGAAATAAAACGTAGTAAAAACTTATATTTCTAGAAACCACGATAGTATTTGAAAGTACGTATATAAAAAGTAGAAAAATTATATTTTTCTTCGGAAAAAAACCCTGTTACTTTCATAGTGTATATGGGAGGTGAGAAAAGAAGTCTTGTTTTGGAATATGTTGTGCTGTCATTTGTTACTGCTTGTTAGCAAATTTTTTGTTTCTTTCTTTCTATGCAGGATAAGGCCCTCCAAGAAAAAAACAACTTGCTCGTAAAAAAGGTTGCTGATGTTTTTGTCACTGTGGCTCTTTCTTTATATAGAGTAGTATGGTTTTAATCTTAATGGAATCTCACTTTACATGATTTGAGTGAAAACTAGATAAAGGAGAAAGAGAAAGAATTGGCCCAACTTGAGCAGCAGTATGATGCTATCGATCTAACCTCCACTGTACTGGCATCTCAACCATTGGAGACATTGAACATTGGGTTAGTGCATTTTAATTTCACATATGCCTCAAAGTGTTTTAGATAATATTAATTATATTTTTTAATTATACTCTATAATTATTACAACATGCACTAATCTTAATTTAATATTTTCATTTTATATTTATGATAATAATAAATACATCAATAATTTGATAATAGTAGTTTAGTAGTATTATTATTCTTTGTTTTCTATTTATATATTTTTCTTAATATATGTAAAATGATCAGATAAGCATTAAATAAATATATATATATATATATATATATATATATATATATTAATTATTATATATATTAATTAGTTAGAAGAAGAATTTCTTCTGGACTATAATATATGTTTCATGCATGGTGTGAAGCATTTTCACTTATTCATCTTATCATTTGTATGAACGGCTAGAAAGTATATAATTAATATTAATAGATAGAGGTGTAATTACTTTGATGCAGAGGTTCCCCTCAAGGTAGAGGTGATGGAGAAGATAACGAAGGAAATCAAACACGAGTCAACACCCTTTTTCCACCTTGGATGCTTCGTCCTGTAAATGAGTAGATGATTTATGTATAACAAATACAACATTTCATATGTTTAAAATGAATGATGTGTGGATAGCTAAAAATTAACTACTAACAATCTGCTATAAAAACAGAGCATGGCAAGCTATATAGTCTATTATATATACTACATTTCACGGGAAGATTATAATATATATAATATTTCATATTAACAATTATACACATACATTTTATATTTAACACCAATTAAACACTATTTTTTTTCCTTTTTTTTTATATCACATTATCAACCTATCACATCCATCACACCATTCTCTTTTTTTTTTTATGGCATAGGTTTACTTACTTTGACACATAGGTTTCTCTCAAAGTAGAGGTGATGGAGAAGATAATAAAGGAAATCAAACTCGAGTCAAGACCCTTCTTCCACCTTGGATGTTTCGTCCAGTAAACGAACATATGACTTACGTATAACAAATACAACATTTTATATGCTAAAAATTAATCATGTGTGGATAGCTAAAAATTAGACTTAAATATAGTTTTAGTTATGCTATTTTCTATTTTATTTGTTTCGTAATTTTAGTCCTTTTATTTTTAAATTAACAATTTTAGTTTTTATATTTTAATTTATTTATAATTTTGTTTCTTCTATTTTTAATTTTGTAATTTTAATCTTTCTGCTTTAAGTGATTCGTAATTTTGGTCTCTTCTATTTCTTAAAATTGAACTTTATTTTTTTAATGATTATTTGAGCTTATTTAAAAAAAAATGTAGCACATGTTTTAAAAAAAATATAATTCTCTATTCATTTTTTTTATAATAATTTTTAAAACAATTACTACCTATGATTATTAATTAAAATAAACACAAAATAAAATAAGATAGTTAAAAATACATTTTTACTTTTTTAAAAATTATTGTGGTTCTATGTACATATTTGAAAAAATAAATAGAGGTATAGAACGAATCACAATAATTTTTGAAAATAAAAATTTATTTTTAATCCCAAGTAATCATTAAAAAAAAATAAAACAACATCATCATTGACCGAATCAATATTAATAGTAAAATATAGGTTAAATATTACTTGTGGTCTCTTAACTTAATTTTCATTAATATTTTAATCATTTATATTTTTTTCTCCCGATTTGGTCATTTATTTTAATTTTAAGTGACTATTTGATCTTTTATGTTTTAAAATGTAAATAATGTTATCCTTTTTATTACAAAAATTTATTAAAATTTTCAAACAAAACCCGTAAAACTAATTATATTTTTCAATATAATACAAATTTCATCAAATTCGTAATCCAAAGGTTCACATAAACTCATATTTTCATTCTTTATTTGATGTTGTTAGAGATGAAAATATTAGTTTATTTAAAAATTTAGTTATGAATTTGATGAAATTTGCATTATATTGAGGATAATAATTAATTTTATGAGTTTTGTTTGAAATTTTTGATGAACTTTTGCAAAAAAAAAAGGATAATATTGTTGATATTTTAAAACATAAAAGATCAAATTGTCATTTAAAATTAAAATAAAGGACCAAATCAGAAAAAAAGAAGATAAATGATTGAAACGTTAACTGAAATTAAGTTAAGGGACCACACGTGGTATTTAGCCTAAAATATATAAGTAGGACAAAAGGTATCAATTTAAAAAGAGAGAGGGACCAAAATTGTAAAATTAGAAATAAATAGACCAAAATTATGAATCACTTAAAATAGAGGGACTAAAATTGTGAAATTATAAATATAAGGACAAAAATTTCGAATCAGTTAAGATAAGAGGATTAAAATTTCGAAATTTGAAATAGAAAAACCAAAATTACGAATAAATTAAAATAGAGGGACTAAAACTGCATTTAAGCTAAAAACTGATAAAATACACTTTGTTCTCAAGTTTCAAAATCTGACAATTTTAACCCTCTAGTTTGAAAATTGAAAACTTAGACACTTAACTATAACCTTTTTACAAATAGTTGACTTTCTTGATTTTTACTCGGTGAATGTTAACCTATCGTTATTTTTTATTTTTTATTTTTATTTTTATGATTATGTGGAATTTAAAACTCAATTTTTTTTAATATTTTTAAAAAATTGGAATATAATACTTAGTGATATTTTTTTTAATAAAAAATTGAATTAATGAAATAATGAGATAATTCAACCCAATACAAAGAATCACTTTATATTAAAGATAAACAACCTAAAGGATTAACACACCAATCCGAAATTCGTAAAATTGAGTTTTTAGTTTCACATAAGTAAACCTCACGAAATTTACTTAATATGTGCTATTAAACCTGAGCAATCAGCCACCCCATATACAAAAATAATGTGATTACCCAACATGCAAAATTATCCAAATAACAGAACACAATATGATAAGTCTCCTCTTGTGTTGCCTCTTTCCTTTTATGACTCGGCCATACTCTAAAATGTTTACAACAACTGATGAATGTAGGACAACAGAGTGTTGGGGTTGATTGCAAGTCCCACATCCTTTAGTGTGGGAGAATAAGGAGAAGGCCAATGCTATATATTGGGTTTTGGTCATTTGTTTTCAAATGCACCAGTCAGCAATAGCACTTTAAGCTTGTATCTGACTTAGTTTATATATTTGCTTTGTAAGAGTGTGGTTGTACTGGGGTGTCTGGGGTGTGAGTGAGAGAAGTCTATGTGTTGTAACAATTTTCACATAGTATTAATTCTCTGGTTGCCGGTTTAGGCAGCGGCCGTGGTTTTTTCTCCGGTTTTGGAGTTTCCACGTTATATTCTTGTGTTGTGATTGTGTCTTAATTTTTTTAACTTATGCTATTTTTCCCAACAACTGGTATCAGAGCCAAGGTTCGGAGGTTCGGTAGGATAATTTTTCTTAGTATGCTCTGTGGTTGCAGTTTTGTCTGATCTTCCACATCAGAAAAGAATTATCCTTGGTATTGTTAGGGGAAAGGTGATCCTGTGAAAGTGCTGTTTAGGGAGGTTCTGGCTAAGGAAAGACTTGGTATTTAAGTAGGTTCGGAGGTTCGGTAGGATAATTTTTCTTAGTATGCTCTGTGGTTGCAGTTTTGTCTGATCTTCCACATCAGAAAAGAATTATCCTTGGTATTGTTAGGGGAAAGGTGATCCTGTGAAAGTGCTGTTTAGGGAGGTTCTGGCTAAGGAAAGACTTGGTATTTAAGTATGTCTATTGTGACCCACCTCTCTTTCCTGGGAACTTACCTGGTGCACAGTTTACAGTCTGCGTGCAGCTGCTATGTCTTATTCAAGCGTTATGAAGTTTGACATAGAGAAGTTTAATGGAAGAATCAACTTTGGCTTGTGGAAAGTACAAGTCAAGGATGTGCTTATACAATCAGGATTACACAAGGCGTTGAAAGGAAACACTTCCAACATGGAGGACGACAAGTGGGAGGAACTAGATTTGAGAGCTGCAAGTGCAATTCGTCTGTGTTTGGCAAAGAATGTTCTTGCGAATGTGCAGAATCTGTCATCAGCCAAGCAACTCTGGGAGAAGCTTGAAGGGTTATATCAGGCTAAGGGCATCTCAAATCGGTTGTTGTTGAAAGAGCAATTCCACAATCTGCGCATGGATGAAGGTACGAAAATCTCTGATCATCTTAGTACTTTGAATAATATTGTCTCTGAGTTGGAATCTATCAAAGTTGAGATTGATGATGAAGATAAAGCGTTAAGGCTCATTTTGTCCCTTCCACCTTCCTATGTTCATCTTAAACCTGTTCTGATGTATGGGAAGGAAAGTTTGAGTTTTGAAGAAGTTGCAACTAAAATTATTTCTGAAGAAAGGAGAATGAAAAATGATGAAAGCACTTCATCAAGCTCAATGTTGCTGACTAGAAGTGGGGCTAATGGGAAGAAGATACATGCAAAGAATTTGGTGTGCTGGGAGTGTGGAAAGACTGGGCATGTGAAGAGAAATTGTCCAGGTGGAGCAGTATCTGAAAAAGACTCTGAGACAAGTGCTGGCAAGGTCTCCCTTGTTTGGGGAGATGATGGTGATCTCATCTAGAAGATAAAGTTTGTCCTTATGGTATTTCCGCTATACCATGAAAAAGGACAAGTTATTGCTAGCGGATTCAGAACAGCACACGGGCATTGGTTGGCATTGATGCAAGGTGTGTGGTGATTTGTCGATGGCTGAAGAACTTCCTGGAAGCCAACATGGGAGTTGCACCATTAATTTCAGCAAGGTTTCGACATGAGAAAATTCTTGGAATGGTTTAGTTCCAAGTGGAGAAAATTCTTGGGATGGTTTAGTTCCAAGTGAAGTGTACTTTTGATGGTGGAGTATGATTGTCGGTAAGACAATGGAAGCGGAAGCTGTAACTCTTACAATCAAGGTGGAGATTGTTGGGGTTGATTGCAAGTCCCACATTATTTCTGAAGAAAGGAGAATGAAAAATGATGAAAGCACTTCATCAAGCTCAATGTTGCTGACTAGAAGTGGGGCTAATGGGAAGAAGATACATGCAAAGAATTTGGTGTGCTGGGAGTGTGGAAAGCCTGGGCATGTGAAGAGAAATTGTCCAGGTGGAGCAGTATCTGAAAAAGACTCTGAGACAAGTGCTGGCAAGGTCTCCCTTGTTTTGGGAGATGATGGTGATCTCATCTAGAAGATAAAGTTTGTCCTTATGGTATTTCCGCTATACCATGAAAAAGGACAAGTTATTGCTAGCGGATTCAGAACAACACACGGGCATTGGTTGGCATTGATGCAAGGTGTGTGGTGATGTGTCGATGGCTGAAGAACTTCCTGGAAGCCAACATGGGAGTTGCACCATAAATTTCAGCTAGGTTTCGACATGAGAAAATTCTTGGAATGATTTAGTTCCAAGTGGAGAAAATTCTTGGGATGGTTTAGTTCCAAGTGAAGTGTACTTTTGATGGTGGAGTATGATTGTCGGTAAGACAATGGAAGCGGAAGCTGTAACTCTTACAATCAAGGTGGAGATTGTTGGGGTTGATTGCAAGTCCCACATCCTTTAGTGTGAGAGAATAAGGAGAAGGCCAATGCTATATATTGGGTTTTGGTCATTTGTTTTCAAATGCACCAGTCAGCAATAGCACTTTAAGCTTGTATCTGACTTAGTTTATATATTTGCTTTGTAAGAGTGTGGTTGTACTGGGGTGTCTGGGGTGTGAGTGAGAGAAGTCTATGTGTTGTAACAATTTTCACATAGTATTAATTCTCTGGTTGCCGGTTTAGGCAGCGGCCGTAGTTTTTTCTCCGGTTTTGGAGTTTCCACGTTATATTCTTGTGTTGTGATTGTGTCTTAATTTTTCCCAACACAGAGTACCCCAACGAGCCATAAATTGATGCCCAAATTTAAAGTGAAAATGAACAGAAGTAGAACAAGGGGTTAATTGATTCAACTTGTTCAAAACAGAAAACACTATTGGTTCTAAATAAGTCTATTATAATTAGGAGTGTTGGGTAGTATAAAAACTGAACTGAATTGAATCGTATATAGTTTGGTTTAATTTTTGAAAACTACATTCGAATCACATTTAGTGTAGTTCTGAAACAATTTAAAATTAGTTTATAAATATAAATCAGTTTGATATTTTGAACAAGATTTTAGTTAAAATAGATTTCGAACTAATTTTAAAAAAAATAGAATTTTGAAATTCTTTAGAAATTTTTTTAACGTTTTTCGTGAAAAAGGTTTTTTTTTTTAGAAAAATAAATGTAAAAACTTTTTTAAGAAAATTTTTTTTGATTTTTTTCGAGAAAAATAGATATAAAAAATTTTCAAATATTTTTTGAAAAGAACATAAAAAGTGTTAGGAAAAAAAAAATACTTTCAATCTTTTTTAAAAAATTTTCGAAGAGAAATGATTTAAAATATTTTTATTTATTTTTCCTATATTTTCTACTTTTTTTTGTAGAAAACAAATTTCAAAAATTTTCTAAAAACAAAAAATTTAATTGAGGTTAAAAAATTTTAAAATTATTAAACTTAATTTTTAGATTAATTAAATTGTTTTAAATATATAGTTCAATTAATAAATCATTTAATTGATTTAAATTTTTTATTTAATAAAATTTAATTTATTAATATAATTCAATTAATAATGTATTTTACAAATCTCTTATTATTATTGAGAATGATGCTTAAAGTTGACGTGTGTTAGTAACCTTGCTTGAAATAATCGCCAAATACGTATACTAACCATAAAAAGGGATAGAGCATTGCCACAACCCTTTAAAAACATGTTATAAATCTGAAGTAACCTCGAGAATGTATTTCCATGCACCACTACTAACAATATGTCATTATGCTTTATTAATAATTATTATTTTTGTGTTTCAAAAACTATCTAAAAATCAATTTATGTCATTGAAGATATTATTGGATTGAGTCGCAGACTAGGTTGTTCTCTTTAAAATGTTTCGCTGCACTGTCTAAATTGTGCAAGACACACTATCAACTACGAAGTCTCTAGGATAAAACAGCTCAGATTCACTATATTGAAGTTCCACTGCACCGTAGAAAAACCGTTCTAGAATTACACCTTCAATATGGCGGTTAAAGTCACTCTTAATATGACGATTAAAGTTACTCACAATATGATACTATGACCACTCATAAATCAAAAGGACAACAACACAAAAAACTCTCTAAAAGACTTCGGCACACAAACTGCTACAAAAGACTATGACACACAAAACCGCTCGTAGTGGTATTAGGACACTAAAAAATCGACAGGAATACGACCAAAAAAATCGCACTAAAAGGATATCGGTATTAGGACCACTCAAAAATCGACGGAACTACGGTATAACAACCGCTCTAAAAACCGATAGGACTACGACATAACAACTGCTCTAAAAAATCGAAGGGACTACGACATAACAACCACTGTAGAATATTGAAGGGACTACGATATAACAACCGCTCTAAAAATCGAAGGGACAACGATACAAAACCGCTCATAAATATCAAAAGGACAAAAAGAAAGGGGAGAAGTGGCTCCGAAATAAGTCGACAAGAATAGAAAAGATAGAAATGAGAAAATTGGAAAATGCATACAATATTAGTGTACTTTTCACAAGATTTTGAAACTCATTATATAGTGATAGAAGCAAACCCACATGTGTTTTCTATCTAATATGAGACTTTAGTGTTTATAGAGTTGAAAACTACTCAAAATACGAGAGTTTTCCAATGTGAGACTTCAATAATTTTTAATTCACACATTAGCATACTATGTGTTCCAACAATCCTCCACTTGAATTTTAAATTTTTTTTCTTCTGAAATAACGTCAAACGCTTCTATAAGATCGTGCATAAACAAACGTGTCTCTTGACTTAGACCTTTGCATAGTAAGATTCAGATTCAACAAGAGTGCACGTCTATCCCAGTATAGTGAATGCTCTAGGAACTCTGCCTCAAAATTCTATAGGAAGCGGTCCCACATCCAAATTCACATAGATGAGTCTATCAAGAGTACTCCTCTAACTAGGTACTCCACTCCACATAGAGTATATATCTCATTAAGAATTTTATTACCTCATCCTATCATCACTTCAGGAATCATGTTTCTCTGATTTATAATAGCATATTCATCTCATATCACTTCACAACTTGTTATTACTCACTGAACGTAATTTTTGGGATCTCTAGTGTTTCAGGTCGGGTTACCATCATGATTGATTCTATAGGCATTAGTCCCATCCTTTTTGGATGTATTTATGAATTTCTCTCTAGCTAACCCTTTCGTCAAATGATTTGCTAAATTCTATCAGTGTGTACATGATCCACTATAACAACTCCTTTAGAAAATAACTCTCTAACAATATTGTGCTTATGACGAATTTGTCATCTCTTACCGTTGTAATAACAATTCTCAATCTTTGCAATAACCACGGTACAATCTCAGTGGACCAACACAACTAGCATTGGCTTTTCCCATAAAGGGATCTCAACTAGCCCGTTTCTTCACTAGTAGTATCATTTCAGACTCCTTAGTGGACTGAGCCAATATCGTCTGTTTTTCACCTTCCTAGATACAACACCACTAGCTATACTAAAATATAGCCACTAGTTGCTTTGGAGTCATCTGATAAAATGTTCCAATAAGCAACATTGTACCCTTCAAGGACGGCATGGAATCTTTAATAATAATCCTAGACTCATAGTCCTTTTTAGGTATCTCATGACTCTTTTGATAGTGTGCCAATGCTCTATACTCGGTCTACTGGTAAACCTGCACAACAATCCCACGACGTAGGCAATGTCGGGTCTAGTACAATCAATGGCATACTTGAGGTTGCCAATGATGCTCGCATATTCATTTTGTCTAACACCTTCATCAGTGTTCTTCAAAATTTTTACATTTGGATCATATGGTGCGCAAGCAAGTTTACGTTCAAAGTATTTATATTTCTTTATGATTTTTTCAACATAGAGAGAACGATCCAAATATATTCTATTTTCTGACCTAGTAATTTTGATTCCAAGAATTGCACTCGCTTCTCCGAGGTCTTTCATATCAAAGTTGTTACACAACAATCATTTCACAATTTTTACGGAATGGATGTTTGAACCAAAATATGAATAGATCGTCTACATAGAGACATATGATAGTGCAAATGTCATTTTCATATTTGTAATAAATGCATTTGTCACTGTCATTCACTTTAAACTTATTAAATATAATCTAGTTATCAAACTTTTTATGTCATCGCTTAGGAGCTTGTTTAAGACCATATAGAAATTTATCTAACTTACAAATTTTATTTTTTTGTCCATGAATCATGAAACCTTCAGGTTGTTCCATATAGATTTTTTCTTCCAAATCACCATTTAATAAAACATTTTTGACATCCATTTGATGTATCGCTAAGTTATGAATAGCACCAAGTGAGATGAGTACCCTAATGGATGTAATTATAGTGACCAGTGAAAAGGTATTGAATAAATCTATATTTTCTCTTTATCTAAAACCTTTGGCTACAAGGCGAGTCTTGTATTTATCAATAATTCCACTGAGTTTAGTTTCTTCTTCAATATTCATTTACAACTTGTTGATTTGCAACGATGAGGAAAGTCTACAAAATATCAGGTCATGTTAGACTCTGGAGAATGAATTTCATCATTTATTGCTTTTTGCAATAAATCTGCATCTAAAGATGACAAAACTTTTTAAAGATTTGCAGAATCCTCTTCTAAGGTATAGGTCGTATAACGAGGTCTATAATCTTTAGCAACTTTGACTCTCTTACTTCTTCGAGTTTTTGTTTCGCATTGTTTGTTGCTTTTAGTGCTTCTTCTCACGGGAATATGATTTGGTTCACTGCCCTCACTATTTCTCAATTTGAAAGAGAATTTATATACATAGAAGTCAATGTCATATCACTCTATGATCACTTTTGCATTTAGGTCGTAAAACGTATACGCTTCATTGTTTGTTGCATACCCAATGAATATACATTCATAGACTCTACTAGTGACTTTAATTCGCTTGGGATCGGGGATCCTGACATAAGTAAAACAACCCCAAGTTTGAAAATAAGACAAGCTCAATTGTCTTTTCCTCACTATCTCATAAGGAGATATTTTATTTTAGATTTAGGAACTCTATTCAAAATATAGCAAATAAACAATATATTTTCTGTACACCAATGAGATGCAACATTAGAGATAAGTATACTAGCAACAACTAGTTCAGTAAGAGTTATATTCTTTTTTTCTTTTCAACTTTACCATTCACTTCAAGCAATTATGGTGCAGTTGTTCAATGTATAATTTTAAACAATTTATAAAACTCATTAAACAAACTAGAATCATACTTGGAACCTCTTAATATTTCTACTAAATTGATTTTCAATTTCAATTACAAAGATCCTTAACATGTCAAGCGTTTCAACTTTATTGATTTCAACATTCAAACAAAAGGGGACATATTAAATTTCAATATTTAATTTAAATATGCCATGAGTGACGTACCTTAATAGATGATGTCATGAGTTATCTTCTGAATTTTACGAGAATAAGCCTCTAGGAATCTGTCATCGGTCATCTGATACTCTGATACTTGAGGTAGCGACTCAACATATTGCTGGAATTGTAGTAGTTATACATATCATCAACAAATCCAATAAGAATATAATTCTTATAGAGTAATCATTATCCTCGTGTGGGCTAATTCTTCAGCTTTCTTATCCTTTTATGTTTGTCTCATTGAGACAGTTTATTGAAATTAGAGACATCAGAACCAGATCTTGTAATCTATTCGGTTGACATGGATTAAAGAAACATCTTAAAATTATAGTTTTTGAGTTTCAAAAACTGTTTCAAAATAAATTTATGTCATTAAATAAATTTATGGCGGTTATATGACGATTAAAGTCACTCGCTATATGGTACTATGACCACTCATCAATCAAAAGGACAACGACACAAAAACCTCTCTAAAAGACTATGGCACACAAACCTCTATAAAAGACTACGACACACAAAACCACTCGTAGTGGTATTATAACACTAAAAATTCGACAAGAATACGACAAAAAAAACCGCTCTGAAAGGATAGTGATATTAAGACCACTCAAAAATCGAAGGAACTATGACATAACAACCACTATAAAAATCGATAGGACTACGGCATAACAACTACTTTAAAAAATCAAAGGAACTACGACATAACAACTGATCTAGAATATCGAAGGGACTACGACATAACAACAGCTTTAAAAATCGAAGGGACAACAATACAAAATCGCTCATAAATATCAAAGGGACGAAAAGAAATGAGATAAGTTGCACGAAAATAAGTCAAACATAATAGAAAAGGGAGAAAAAAGAAAGTTGAAAAATGCATTCAACTTTAAGGTACTTTTCACAAGAGTTTAAAACTCATTATATAATGATGAAAGCAGACTGATATATGTTTTCTATCCTATGTGGGACTTTAATACTTATAGAGTTGAAAACTCAAAATATAAGAATTTTCCAAAATAAAATTTCAACAATTTTTAAATTTCCACATTAAAATAATTTATGATCCAATAATAATCCATTCCCCAGAGTCAAGTTTACCGACATAAGGCAAAACCACATCCACTAAAGCTTTGAACTCGTGAACGCATTCTAGTTCCCATTGAAAAATGATATTCTACTAAGGCAACCATCATTTGATTTTTGTCCATGCTCCAAAATAGTACCTTTTCGTAACATTGCCAAATGGAATAAACGTGCAGAAATTTGTCGCGTAGTGCAATAGAACCAGTCCAAGAATCAGATTCTCAAACCATTATCGAGTCTCAATCAATCGAACACATCTTCTTCTATTTATCCCAACATCCAATTTCGACCGCATGAGACACAATTTCCACATTTCACTTCAAGTTTATAGCGTAACCGCTTTCTTTCTCATGTCCTCTATTGTATTGCTTAATTGATATTTGAGCGATTCTTGATGTGGACACACTATTTAAAACTATGAATTTAAACACGCCATTTAACAAGTGCTTTGAACATTTTATGTTTGTCGTCCCTAATAATAAACTTAAGAGTTTTGTTTCAATACCTTTTACATTTTTAATATTATTCTTCATATTTAAATTTATTATTTTTAATATTATTTATTTTATTTATATATTAAAATATTTAAAATTTATTTTATCCAACAATAATTTAAATTTTAAGATTTTAAAATATAAATTAAATAAATAATAAATTAATTACAACAATAATGAAATATAATTTTTGTTATATAATTTACAACTATCACTTAAATGTTACATTATTAATGAGAGTATCACATAATAAAAATGGTAGGATGTAAAAAATTCCAAAAATTTATAATAAAGGCTAAAAACTAATTTAAAAAATAAAAAACTAAAAAACTATTTTTAACAAAATAAAGAGATTAAAAATATATTTAACTTAATTATTTTTATAAAAAAACTAGTGCAATGTGAAAACATCATTACTGAATACAAGTGATTTCAACTAAGGTGGCACTTCTTATACCACGTCATTTGCAGCATTATACAAATTTTTTATTGAATCAAAAAAGTGACTCGAGGGAACGAAACTAAAAATAATAATAATAATTAAGTGAATGTGTAGGAAGATAAAGACATTCTATCATTAAAAAAAAAATCAGAAATGAACCTAGGATCATGGTCCCACCACTACTGTCTAAAATTCAAAAGACTAAAACTTGCTAACTTGTTTACACAGCTACTACCTTTGCTAACTATGAATATGAATTAATAAAGTTAACCCATATATTATGAAGTCTCCAACGAACAATGTTAGAATCCTTAAAAGCATATATCAACCACTGTTTTTGAGTCACATTCTCACCAAATGTTATGCTAAATTTTTATTGATAAGCTATTTTGATTGCTTTTATAACTACAACCAATTCAACAAATAAAGAGGCTTGAATACCCAAATAATCACTTAAACAACCAAACATTGAATCTTAACTATCACCAAAAATTCCACCAGCAGAAAATGGCCTTGAGTTAGACATTGTGCCTTTAACCAAAATATCAACATTATAGACTGAAGTACCATTAGGAATTAAAGTCTACTGAAGAGACACTTTAGTATTTTGAAACCAGATTTAATTTAGGGAAAAACCAACTAGCATTAAGAGAGGAAATAATGAAGGCTACTGTAACATCTCTAAGATTATGATTTGTTGAAACATTATTATGAATAAATCTCCAATTATGGAATGACAATTGGAGGGGAATAAAAGTTTTCCAAATCAAAATTTCCTTTTAAATCCTTCTGACTACCGGTATTAGCAATGAAAAATAAATCTCTGCATGTAAGAAAGCCATCATTTGTGCCAGCTTATTAGGAGCATATTGATATACAATACTAGATTTCTTATATCGACAACTAAATTGGGATGATTTTTGGGAAGTACTTGATGAAGACCAAGTTGAACCTCTAAAGGAATCACTAACCTTAGTAGAGAAATGATAAGGCAAAATTGGAGGGATTTGAAAGCTATCAACTAAAAGTCTGTCGTTGAGCCAAATATTAGTCTGAAAATTGATTATAGAACCATTACCAAGACACTACAAGAATGAATGGATTTACGTAGAGACAACCCATGTGCCAGCCTCCATCCTTCTTCTGGTGAGCCAGGCTCAGTTTCACTAGCCAATCAGTCAGTCAGTCAACTTGTTCATTAGTCTGATAGTCAGCTAGCTAGCTCCCTATTCAGTCACCCAACCAACCTGCTCATCAGTCTGTGAGCCAGCTAGCTCCATCAGTCAGCCAGCCTCACAATCAGCTTGATAGTTACTTGTCAGTCAAGCTAATTGTTAGCTTGCTTGTAATGTCTAATAGTTTAATCTTGTTTCCTAATATGGTATCATATTAAAGGTGCACACATGAATTGTGTTGGCTAAACTTGATAATTTTTTGCTAATTTGATTAAGGTTGGTTGGTTTTTATGAATTACTTAGATAAGAAACAATCGGATTCAGAAGTAGAAAACAATGAAAGAATAAATAATTTGACACATATATTTATTCTGGTTCACCACTAACTTGGCTACATCTAGTCAATCATTCAGAAGGCTTTAATTCACTAATTCAAATACCTTGAATTACAAAGCACCTGACCCTCCAAGACAGTCTTGCCAAACAGCTTGACAACCTCAGACTTTTGAGGAACTAACCACTTTGACCCTACAAGCCAAGCCTTCTCCTAACAACCTAACAACCATAGATTCAATAAGGAACTAAAGCACTATCAGGTTGGATACAAAAGATTGGAACTTTAAGTGTTTGCTTCTTCAAAGCTGATAATAATAATAACTCTCACACTCTAAGAAAATAGCACTAAAAAACTATTTCTAACTTTAACAAGTGTTTCTCTCTTTGAACTCTAAGATGAATTTGAAATTTTGAGCTTGAGTTCTTCTATTCTTTTCTGCTTTTCGATGCTTTTCTTCTTTAGCCTTGAGTATCTATTTATAGTTAAAATCCGGGCTTCAATTTAGTCCTTGTTTAATTTTGAATTGTATCTTGGTTAGATTGAGTTTGTAAATTTTTCAGATTGATTTTGTTCCTATTTTGTTTAGATTGAGTTTGCCAATTTTTCAGATTGATTCTGTTTGTATTTTGTTGTAGATAAATCTTGATCAAATCTTCTTCAAATTTTTATCAAGTCTTCTTTAAAACTTGATCAAATCTTCATGAAAACTTCTTCAAATGTTGATCAAATCTTCTTCAAATATTCCTCAAATCTTGACTATATCTTCTTTTCAACTTGGTAAAAGATTATAAATATGGATAAAATCTTATTTTATATTTTCCATCAATTATAAATTTGAATCAAATCTTATATTAGATTTTCTTCAATTATAAATTTGAATCAAATTTTATTTTAGATTTTCTTCAATTATAAATTTGAATTAAATCTTATTTTTTCAATTATAAATTTGAATCAAATCTTATTTTAGATTTTCTTCAAATACATGAATTTTCTTTCATACTCTTTGAAATCAAATATATTGTTCTCATAAAATACTTTTGTTATCATCAAAACTCTATGTATAAAATCAACTTGGTTCCAACAATCTCCCTCTTTTTTATGATTATAAAACTTGTATTTTTTATAACAATTTTGTTTTTTATATATTTCTTTGAGTCCCCCTAACTTAGGGTTCCCCCTAAGTCTAAGTATTATTTTTTGTCCACTTTATCAAATATCTTTCTCCCCCATTTGTCATCAGACAAAAAGACTTGAAAGTGAAACTTTGTCATTTTTCTTTTCGTTTTTCTCTTTTTTTTGAATAAAATAAATATAAAATAATACAAGAAAATATAATAACTAGTGTAAAACTAAACTACTTTGAAGTGATCACAATATCAATCATATATGAAAGTAAGGTTTAGGTTTTTCCTTATGAAGTTAAACCTATCTTCAGGTGATGGGTTGGTGAATATGTCAGCCTATTGGTGCTTAGTGTCTACAAACTGAATGTTTAGTACCATTTTTTAAACAAAGTACCTAATGAAGTTATATTTGATATTTATGTGTTTAGCTCTAGAATGGAGGATAAAGTTTTTTTGTTAGACAAATTACAGAAGTGTTATCACAATAGATGAGAATGTTGAATTCTATGATTTTTGTAGTCTTCAAGTTGATATTTTATCTAAAGTACTTGAGAATTGCAGCTAGCTGCTGAAATGTACTCAACCTTTGTTGCGGACATCACATTGGTGTTATGTCTCTTACTTGACCAAGATATTAAGTTGTCACCTAAAAAGGTGAAGTTTCCACTAGTGATATATCTCTCAAATTTATCTCCAACATAATCAGAATCACAGTATCCACTCAGTTTGTACTTAGGATATTTCTTGTAGAACAAGGTAAGGTTGGTAGTGCGTTTTAGGTATCTAAGGATTCTCTTAAAAACAATTAAATGTGATTCCCTAGGGTCAACTTGAAATCTTGCACATACACATACACTAAACATGATGTTAGGTCTGGAAGCTCTAAGGTAAAGTAGGGATCCTATCATTTTTCACTTGAATCATCTTATTCAAGTGAACAAGTAGGGTGCATTGGTGTAGCCATTGGTTTGCAATCACTCATCTTAAACTTCCTAAGAAGCTCTTTGTATATTTACTTTGATGAATGTATATACCTTTTTGACTTTGCTGAATTTTTATCCCTAAGAAGAACTTAAGTTCTCCCATCATACTCATTTGAAGTTCAAGCTGCATTAATTTAGAAAATTCTTGGCAAATAGTGACATTAGTAATCCAAAAATAATGTCATCAACATAAATTTGAATAATAAGAGTGTCATCTCTTATTGATTTTCTAAAAAGTGTATTATCTACTTATCGTCTTTCAATGTTATTTTTAAGCAAGAAGTTACTAAGTCTATCATACCATGCCCAATGTGCTTGTTTTAGATCATACCTAGATTTCCTAAGTTTAAAAACATGATTTGGAAATGCAGCACTTTCAAAACCTGGAGGTTGTTTAATATAAACTTCTTTACTTATATAACTATTTTGAAAAACACATTTAACATCCATTTGAAATAATGTAATGTTATTATTTCCATCAAAAGAAAGTAGGATACGAATAGCATCTAACCTTGTCACAAGAGCAAATGTCTTAGTGTAATCAATGCCTTCTTGCTGACTGTAGCCTTGTGCGACAAATCGTGCTTGGCTTCTGACCAGTTCGCCTTTTTCATTTAGCTAGTTTCTAATAACCCACTTGATTCAATAGTGTTCTTCTTTGGTCTAGGTACTAGATCCCAAAAAGCATTCATCTTAAATTCATTTAACTCTTCTTGCATTGCAAGAATCCGTTCATCATCTGCTAATGCTTCATCAATAGTGGTAGGCTTAATTGATGAGAGTGAGCATAACAAAGTGGTATCTTTTAATGATGATCTGATCCTCAAAATATCACTTGAACTTCCAATGAGATGAGACGTTTTGTAATTCCATCCAAATCTTCCTTCCAACTTCTCTTGACTGATTCTTGTTAAGACAAACTATCAATTTAATGTTTTGATGAAAATAAACAAAGGTTAATTAAAAATGTTAATTATGATTCTAAATGTTATGTTGATTTTACTTGTGCTTTTGAGTGGATTAATTCAAAGATAGGACTCAAGAAAAGCAAAGAAATCAACAATAAAAGATAAAAACTGAATAGATAAGAAAGAAGAACATTATTGACAAAATCTGTAAAATCGGAGAATCTTCTCCAAGACCAAGACTGATCATCACAACCCCAAGAGCTATCAATATCCACTAGGTAAAAGAAGTTTTTGCCTCTGGATTTTACATATATATATCATCAACACTTGGCAAGGAACAAACTGAGATGATCATATTCAAAGAAACTACTAGAATCACAAAGAGAGGAGATCACAAATTAGCAAGATCAAACAGATCTGAACCTTCTCCAGCTTAAACTATCAAGAAAGATAAACGATCTTGAAATGTACAAAACATCTAGATTAATCAGGAAGACATCCATAATGATCAAGACTCAACCTCCTGATTGATTATCAATTTCCAGAAAGTTCAAAGACTAGGACTCTAGATGGATCATCAATCTCCAAAATTTTCATTAACATTCTGTAGAAGTTCATCATCATTCTCCAAGTTGTTTTGACAGAATCAAAAATCCAAATAAAATCAAAGACATTACAACCATATTTAAAGTACAAAGGATCATCAAACTCAAATGAAATCTAATCAAAAATTGAATAAATCAGCCCGATCAACAGAATTCAAATGTGTTCAAAGGCTGGAATATTTTTATTCATATAAAATGGTTTTTGGTCAAAACTGATAGAGCACTACCAACAGCTCTTTTGACCATTATTAAATGCACTAAAATGCTTTTAAAAGGAAGGCCAATGCTCAAGAAAAATGTAGATGTTCAAGTGATAAAAATGTTGCGACAAAATCTCAATTTAATGTTTTGATTAGAAACAAACAAAAAGTTAATTAAGAATGTTAATTATGATTCTAAATGTTATATTAATTTAACTTGTGGTTTTGAGTGTATTAATTCAAAGATAGGATTTAAACAAAGCAAAGAAATCGGCATAAAAAGGTAAGAAATTGAACAGACAAGATTTGAGAACATTCTTTAACAAAATCTGGAAAACGGGGGATATTCTCCAGTTTCAGAATGATCATCACAGCTCCAAAACCAATCAATCTCCACTAGTTAAAAGAAGTTTTAGCCTCTGGATTTTACATCTATATCATCAGTACTTGGCAAAGAACAAACTGAGATGATTTTATTCAAAGAAACTACTCGAATTAGAAAGAGAGAAAATCACGAATTAGCAAGACCAGACATATCTAAACATTCTTGACAACATTCTGATCAATCTAGAAAGCAATGTAACATCAGTCTCCAGATTGATAAATATTCTCAAGCCTGTTACACTTGATCTTTAGCGGCAAACATCTTTCTCCAGAATGACTAGACCAGTTCCAGATTGATTATCAATCTCAGTTTCTGCAGAATTTCAGCATTGATCTCCTTATTCCTGCAGAAGTGTATAATCATTCACCAAACTGTTTTGACAAATCAAGGCTCCAGATCAAAGCTGTAACATCAATAATTACATATGAAGCTTCAAGGATCATAAAACACAAGATAAATCTGATCAAGAACAAAAAAACCAGCCCAGCCAACAAAGTTCAAATTATGTTCAAAGGCTAGAATATTTTTATTCAAATATATTGGTTTTGGTCAAATCTGACAGAGCACTACCAACAGCTCTTTTGACCAATATTAAAATGCTCTAAAAATCCTATAAAAGGAGGGCCAAGCTCAAGGAAAAATCAGAGCTTCAAATACTAAGCAATTCATTACTCATTTCAATCATACTTGAATTTCTCTCACTCACATACATTGAATCAATTCTGATTTTTCGCATTTGATTCCTAAAATCATTCTCTTGTAATTCTCTGTCAAAGAATCAAAACTCAAACAAGTGTTGAGCCTTCTCAGATTCTAACAAAACAGTCTCATCATTATTGTAAAACTCAAACTATAAGAGTTTAGTATAGTTTGGGTAGATTGTAAGAAATCCTATCAAGGTTGATAGGTGACTCAATTATTCTTGTCATGTGCTTTGAGTAGGGAAGAAAGCGAAAGAGTTGATGAATGCAAAACTGCTAAAGAAGTATGGGACACATTACAAACTCATCACAAAGAAACAAGCCATGTGAAAGAAACAAGGATTGATATAGGCATAAGAAAGTTTGAACTCTTTGAAATGAATGAAGGAGAAACCATTGATGAGATATACTCAAGATTCACAACCATTGTAAATGAAATGCGCTCCTTAGGGAAATCATATTCAGTACAAGATAGAGTCAGAAAGATCATGAGATTATCTTCCAATGATATGGAGACCGATGGTAACAGCTATAAGTCAGGCAAAGAATCTTGATGTATTCGGACTGGAGGAACTGATTCGAACATTACGAGCACATGAAGTGCTGCTACAAGAAGACAGACCAATCAAAAAGGGCAAAGTAATAGCTTTGAAAACATCTCAAGAAAGTCCAGATGAGAACTCAAAAGAAATGGAACAAGAAGATGTTGATGAAGAAATAGTTCGTCTTACAAAAAAGATACAGAGAATGTTGAGAAGAAGGGATCATATCAAAAAGGGATTTTCAAATCAAAAAGAAAACTTCAAAATAGAGGTAGACAAAAGACAAATCATATGCTTTGGATGCAATAAACAAGGACGTTATAAAACTGAATGTCCCTTGAACAAAAGAGCACCAAAGAAGTTCCTTTTCAAGAAAAAGTCCATGATGGTGACCTGGGATGATTATGATGAATCAGAAACAGAGGAACCTGAAGAAGCCAACTTATGTTTAATGGCAGATACTAAAGATACAGAGGTAATAAATTATGAACCATGTCTTTTATGCGAACAAATTGAAAAAGATTTTGATAGCTTACTTAATGATTCAAATCTGCTTGTTAAAAAATGTTGCTCTTTAATGGATCAAGTTTTAAAAGAAAAAAGGGAAAAAGAGAAAGCTCGGGTTATGGTTGATGAACTAAAAAACATCATTCAGAACATGTAGGAATCTCATTTTAAGGAAAATAATAAATCTGAAAATCAAGAACGTTCTACAACGAAAAAGGAGAACGTTCTCTTTAAAATTAAAAAAAGAAGTTCTTCGAAATGAATTGTCAAATTTTATTAAAGCTATTGAAACCTTTCAAAAAATCATGGGATCTCAAGTGGGAATATTTGATAAAGCTGGTCTTGGTTTTGATAAAACTCAAAAAACGAAAATATTTGAAAACTTTTTTGTTTCAGAAAGAAAAGAGAATAAATGCAAAACCAAATGCTCATATTGTAAGAAACTTGGACATCTGGAATTTACTTGCCATTTTAAGAAAAGAGAAGAAAAGATTAAAAGCAAAAAGTTTTTTAATAGGGAAGATCGCTTTGCAAATAAAGCTGAATCAGTTTTGAAAAATCTGCATAAAGATAAACATTCTCCAGGTTGTTCTCAAAATGGAGAATGTTCTTGAACAAAAATAGAGCTTTCTCTAGAAAGTTTGAAAAAGGGAGAACGATCTGAAATTTCAGCAAAATCAATTTTAAAACCCCTTAAAACCCAGATTTCGAAATCAATTCCAAGATCAACAATTAAATGCTCCTACCGTCTCAAAATTGGTCATCAAGAATCAACTTGCTATTTTAAAAAGAGATCAAGTTTTAAAAAATCTTCTAAAAGAATATATACTAACCATCAAGGACCCAAACAAATATGGGTACCAAAATCATTACTAATTTGTGATGCAGGAACATCGTCCAACCATCAAGAAAGCACATTGATACATGGACAAGACATGCTCAATACACATGAATGGAAAAGTATGGTGCCTCCCCTCATTACAAAAATTTAGAGTGTCTATAACCTTTGGAAACATTAAAACAAAGGAGATGAAGAAGAAGAATATTCTGGACAACAACAATAGAATGCTTTCCAAGAAACTGAGATTGATAAACATTCTTCGTTTCATTCTCCTCATAAAAGCTGGAGAACGATAAAGGAAAAATCTAAGAGAATGATCAGTTTAAGCAAAAAGGTTCATTCTGGAAACAGTACCAGAACATTCTCCAAAAGAGCAGAATATTCTCCAAAAAAGCAGAACATTCTGCAGAAAAGCAGAACATTTTGCAGAAGAGAGAAATATTCTCCAGAAAAGCAGAACATTATGCAGAAGAGCAGAACATTCTCCAGAAGAGCATAACATTCTGCAAAAGAGCAGGACATTCTGCAGAAGAGCAGAATAACATTCTGCAGAAGAGCAGAACATTCTCCAGAAAAAGCATAAGATTCTCCAGAAAAGCAGAACATTGTCTAGAACGTTCTTGATAGCTTATATGCAACATTCAATCAAATCTAATGTTTTCTATTAAGATGATATGGTTGAAAAAACATCAACAACTTCTAAATGAGTTTGAACCATTTAGTTTTGGCACTCCTCCACATATCTCACTATTGACCTTTCCTCCAAAAACATCTCGCGATCAAATTATTGGAAGAACTAAACTGGAGGGATATGGTGCCAAAGTTGCTGCTACTAGAGTCTAAATGAAAGTTAGCCATCAGATCAAAGGAATAGTAACAAGTTTGAATGGTGGTCCTTTAGAAGAAGCACATATTCACATTGTCCTCTTGTCTAATTCAAGTGTTTCTTTGGATCTTTTCAAGGTATATCCTGATCATGATTACTATTTAATTCATGGAACTCAAATCATTTTCTACAAATTCTCCTCTTTATATCCTTAAAATTATGTTTTATTTGAACAAATTTATTTGATTGTTTTTGAAAAACACAAACTTTATTAGCATTATAAGATAAGAAAAATTATATTTGACATGTTCGCACATTCATCTTGTTTTTGCTTCCCTATATGCGCTCACCCTCTCTTGTTCACATTCATCTTATCTTACTTGTGTTTTAGAATTTTGAAGGATATCAATTTCAAAATATTCAGGGGGAGTTTTTAGAAAATGTTCTTTTTCTTAAAACTGGAATTTACCCATTGTTTTCCATGTGTAGTATATATTTCTTTTGGATTCCCCAATCTTTTTTGTGTTGACAAAGGGGGATAATTATTTTAGATTTTATGTTGGTTCAAAAATTTGAAGCATATTATGAAGGGGAGTTTTTAAGCTCTCTTTGATTAAAATTAGAATCATAATTAAAATCTAAAATAACATGTTTGTCATCATCAAAAAGGGGGAGATTGTTGAGACAAAATATCAATTTAATGTTTTGATGAAAAGAAACAAAAAGTTCATTAAGAATGTTAATTATGACTTTAAATGTTAAGTTAATTTAACTTGTACTTTTGAGTGTATTACTTCAAAGATATGATTTAAACAAAGCAAAGAAATCAGCATAAAAAGACAAGAAACTAAACAAACAAGAATTGAGAGCATTCTTAACAAAATCTGGAAAACAGAGAATGTTCTCTAGTTTCAGAATGATCATCACAGCTCCAAAACCAATCAATCTCCACATGTTAAAAGAAGTTTTAGCCTCTGCATTTTACATCTATATCATCATCACTTGGCAAGGAACAAACTGAGATGATTAGATTCAAAGAAACTACTTGTATCAGAAAGAGAGAAGATCACGAATTAGCAAGACCAGACATATCTAAACATTCTTGACAACATTCGGATCAATCTGGACAGTAGTGTAACATCAGTCTCCAGATTGATAAATATTCTCTAGCTTGTCACACTTGATCTTCAGCAGCAAACATATTTCTCCAGAATGACCAGAGTAGTGTCTAGATTGATTGTCAATCTCCGTTTCTGCAGAATTTCAGCATTGATCTCCTTATTTTTGCAGAAGTGTATAATCATTCACCAAACTCTTTTGAAAAAGTCAAGGCTCCAGATCGAAGCTGTAACATCAATAATTACATATGAAGCTTCAAGGATCATTAACCACAAGATAAATCTGATCAAGAACAAAGAAACCAGCCCAATAAACAAAGTTCAAATTATGTTCAAAGGATGAAATATTTTTATTCAAATATATTGATTTTGGTCAAATCTGACAGAGCACTACCAACAGCTCTTTTGACCAATATTAAATGCTCTAAAAAACCTATAAAAGGAAGGCCAAGCTCATGGAAAAATCAAAGCTACAAGTACTAAGCAATTCATTACTCATTTCAATCATGCTTGAATTTCTCTCACTCACATACATTGAATCAATTCTAATTTTTCCCATTCGATTCTAGAATCATTCCTTGTAATTCTCTGTCAAAGAATCAGAACTCAAACAAGTGTTGAGCCTTCTCAGATTCTAACAAAACAATCTCATCATTATTGTAAAACTCAAACTATAAGAGTTTAGTATAGTGTGGGTAGATTGTAAAAAATCCTATCAAGGTTGATAGGTGACTTGATTGAACTCCTTTCTGGGTGGAAAGGTGTTAAATTTGTAGCAGATCAAGGTTGATCTGAACTAGGTGCTGTAAAACCAAGAAGGTTCTTTGTTTTAAATACTTAGTGGAAAATCTCACAGTTGTGAGGACTGTACGTAACCTGGGTTGGGTGAACCAAGATGTATTGTTGTGTGGTATCTCTTCCCTTATCTATTTACTTTCAATTTGATTTATTATCAAGTTAAATACATAAATTGAATTACTAATTCTAACTAACCAAGAACGTTCTACGTTTTCTAGTTAAAACCAAGAACGTTCTACGTTTTCTGGTTAAAACCAAGAACGTTCTCCGTTTTCAGTTTTCACAACCAAGATCAATCTAGAGTTATTTTCTTAAGTTTTTAACAGGAATTTTTAAAAGGTGCATTTACAAGTCTAAAAAAATCATTCATATTCACATACTTGAAACTCTTTCATTACTCAAAGAAGGAACAATCTGATTACTTTTCATTACTTTGTTATTTTTGTACTGAAATATTTGTAAAGAATCGAATCTCAAACAAGAGTTGAGACACCTCAGATTCTATCAAAATAATCTTATTATCATGGTAAAACTCGAATTATAAGAGTTTAGTATAATTTGGATAGATTGTAAGAAATCTTATCAAGGTTGATAGGTGACCTGATTAATCTCTTTCTGGGTGGAAAGGATTGAAGTTAGTAATAGATCAAGGTTGATCTAAGCTAGGTGCTCTAAAACCAAGAAGGTTCTTTATTTTGAACACTTAGTGGAAAATCTCACAGTTGTGAGAATTGGACGTAGCCCGAGTTAGGTGAACCAGGATACATCCATGTGTGGTATTCTTTCTCTTATCTTCTTATTTATCAAATCTGGTTAATCATTTAAAGTTAAAAACATAAACTGAATTTCTAATTTTAAGCTAACCAATAACGTTCTCTGTTTTCTGGTAAAAACCAAGAACGGTCTCCATTTTCTATTTTCTTAAACTAATATCTTTCTTGAGTTGAATTTTTAAGTATTTTCAGGAAATTTTAAATAGGGAGATTTACAATTCAAACTCTCCTTCCTTGTAAATCGAATTCTCTACTTCAATTTTAACTTGATCAGATTCATCCTTAAAAGATTTGTCATCTTTTGGTTTGTCTGCATCTATTTTCTCTAGTTCTGGTAAACCTGTAGAATTCTCAACTTGCTTTGACTTTTTAAGGTCAAGCTGTTTTTCATATAATTTAGAAAATTGAAGCATGAAATCAATACAACCAAAATATTTGTTTTGTTTCTAATGGTTTTTGCTTGTTTCTGAAAACCAAACTTGTATGCTACTTTTGCTGAAGTATTTAGATTATGTGGATCTATTTGTTCCTCTAAATATTTGAGAACTTTAAAAATACTTATCAAGCTTTGATTTTTAAGATCAAGCTTCTTGTTATCATAGTAAATATAATATCAGACAATAATTAAATTTAAAGAAAGATATAATCTATATGTCAACTATTTCAGTTTCACTCTAAAAACCCTCTTATTTCTTCTTTTTTGGTTTTCATATTATGAATTTTCATATTCTCTGATTAGAGGGTCTGGATGAAGGGATTTGAATTCCCATCTAGGTTTGTAGTCTTGATGAATTTGATTGGAATGTTCATAGAAGTCTCTTGATTATGATTGTTAATCTGACACTTTTGTTTATGTTGATGTATAAGGTTACTCTAGTAATTTTGGTTCTTCTGGTAGTTCCAGCTCTGTTGATATGTGTGATTTCTCTTCCAGTTTTGATTTTGCTGATATGTGTGATTTTTGTGCCAAATTTTATTTTAATGATACTCCGGATTTTTCTGATATTTCTGGTTCATCATATGGTTATGGTTCTGATAAGTACTGTGCTGATCAATCTTTCTTTCACCATAATCATTTGGCTTCTGTTAGTTAAGCCTTGGAACATAGACCTTTTTCCCTTCATATATTGCAAGCATCCATTGACCAAGCATCGTGAATGGTGTTTCAATTTGGTTGCTTAAAACATCTGCAACATAAAATTTTTATCTTTTGGTACCCAAATCTTGTTGGGTACTGATTTGTTAGTTCTTAAAGGTTTCGAGTATTTCCACGTGGTTAGCATAGGACAATGTATTTTAGTGTGACCTTTCTTATATAAGATAATACATAAATCATCAGAGGGAACAAACTTAGGTTATGTTACTTTTTCTTGAAATCTTATTCCTCTTTTACCATTCCTACTAATACCATAAATCATAGATGAATACTTGCTTATTTTTACATGTTGTGCTGACCAATCTTTCTTCCACCATAGTCATTTGGCTTCTGTTAGTTAAACCTTGGAACATAGACCTTTTTCCCTTCAAAACTTGCAAGCATCCATTGATCAGGCATCATGACTTGTGTTTCAATTTAGTTTCTTAGAACATCTGCAACATAAATTTTTTTAGCCTTTGGTACCCAAATCTGGTTGGGTCCTGATTTGTTAGTTCTTAAAGGTTTCTTGTTTTTCCATGTGGTTAGCATAGGACAAGATATTTTAGTGTGATCTTTCTTATAATATATAATACATACATCACCAAATAGAACAAACTTAGGTTTAGTTACTTTTTCTTAAAATCCTATTCCTCTTTTACCATTCCTTCTAATACCATAAACCATTTTTTATACCATTATCAAGAAAATCTTTAAATAATTCTCCATGCTTATCAGAGTTATATGTGGTATTTCCAATTGATGTTGAACTATAATTTTCCAATAATCTTTAAATATATATTTTTAGATTTGCTAACAAAACCTGGATTTATTTGAAGGAAATGTTTTCACAAGGAGATTTAATTAGAGTTTCAAAATTGCAAAAGGAAATTCACTCAATTAAACAAGGTAATATGAATGTTTCAAATATTTTCACTGCTTTAATTATTTTGTTTGAAAAATTGGATAATTTCTTCCTAAGCCACCATCCAGCTGTACCTCCATAACCTATGTCAAAGAAGATAGGGTGGTCATTTTTTAAACTGGTTCAAATGAAAATTTTGATCATTTTTTAAACTGATTCAAATGAAAATTTTGATGTGGTTAAAACTCAGGTATTACTCATGAAGCCTTTGACAAATCTTAATAGAGTCATCTTTTTAGTTCTCCAATAAAAAAGATCGAATGAAGGGTCTAATGATAACACCAAATCTCAAACATTTGTTAATGTTGCTTACACAAAGAAAGGTTCTTGAAAAGGAAATGGAAATGGAAATTCCAACACATGCACTCAATGTGGTAAGCTTGGTTATACTGGTGACAAGAGGGGAGAAATTGATTCCAAGGAAAACAATGTTTGATTTGCCTATTTTAACAAGATTGCAGAGAATTTTTGCATCAATGAAAACTGTTGGCAAAATGATATGGCTATATGAAAATAAAAGATGTTCAAATAATCAAATGTGACATCATTAAATGGTCTAGCATGGAAGCACTTTGATTAAGTACATCATGACTTTGCATTAAATCCGCGTAATGTACGATTATGATTATGCTTTGATGGTTTCACACCATATATTCAAGCTTCATCTACCAACTATTATTGTTGGCATATCATTGTCACCCCTAACAATCTTCATCTAATCTCACATGAGGTATTGATTTCTATTTACAACATTTGTTTGATGATTTTAAATGGTTGTGGCATGGTGTTTTAACATTTGATATTGCTAAAAAGAAAAACTTTATTATGAGAACAACTTTGATGTGGACCATTAATAATTTCTCAACCTACATGATGTTGTATGGATGGAGAACACACGGTAAATTAACATGCCCTATTTGTATGGAAGATAGTAGGGCATTTACTTTGAAATTAAGTGGGAATATACATCTCGGTTTGACTCACATTGTAGGTTCTTACCTTACAATAATCCGTTTAGAAGAAATAAAAATACATTTATTAAGGGTGTTGCTGAAATTCGTGGACCTCCCATTCGATTGATATCTGAACAAGTTTGGGATTAAGTTAAAGATATACTGAAGGTTGAATTTATAAATGCTTTTGTTGTGAAACCTCATGGTTATAGTAGATTGCACAATTGGAAATAACGATGTATTTGTGGGATTTTCCTTATTGGAAAGATAACCTTTTGAGACATAATCTTGATGTTAAGCATATTGAGAAGAAAAAAAATTGACAATATATTTAACACTGATGTCAAAGTAAAAACTAAAGAGAATGAAAAAGTTCAGTGGAGACTTAACTCTTTATTGCACACAAAATGATTTGTTGTGAGTGGAATATTCCAATGGTAAAATAAAAAAAACCACGAGCAAATTACACTTTTACTCCTGATGAAGCAAAAGCTTTCTTTAGATGGATAAAAGAACTCAAGATGTTACATGGTTATTCTTCTAATTTGCTGTCAAGATTTGTTGATGTGGAAAATGGAATGATGAATTGAATGAAAAGTCATGATTGTCACATATTTATGGAATGCTTACTTCCTATAACAGCCCGTTTTTTTTAAAAAACAAAACTAAAATCGAATTTCAGAAATTAGGAAGAAATACTTTTGGATGAATATTTAAGTCGTAACACCACGACAACAGTCAATAATATTTAAAAGCAGCGGAATAATTTTGTAATAAAAATCCAAAGTATTTAAACATCAAAATACACTGGAGTTATGAGGCCTATCAGACATAGCTCATACCCCCTGGGGTATTCTCGGCAGACACCTATACAAAAGCACTGCCCCAAGAATTTTAATTTCCCCACGTCACATCAAAAGTTGTACATGGATCCATCAAAATAAAAGTCAAGCTGACAAAATGAGGTATAGGTACAATCTTCCAAAATAAAGTAAATACATTCCCAAAAGAAAGACAACTAATCTCTATACAACCATCTAATCTGATCATACTACAAAAAGCTATACAACCCGGGTGGTCTCCACACTCCCCGCACAAAACCTCCGGACACAGCTCCAGTCAGGTGTGTCCAACTACCTTCCCATCTCCAGGGACTAACCGGTAGGAAGATCCTGGTTCTCATATGAGGGCAAAGCCCAGATTTCCACAATAATTATAAATGGTCAGCAACCGAAATTAGCAAATAACACATAGCATTTAAGTTTCAAATGCACAAAATAACCTTTCAACTTAGCATGCACCTTGAAAGGGTTTTCATATGCTAGACATGCATAATCAAAGTTGAAAAATGGAGTTTTTAACAAAACTGCACTGTTGTATTCGAATACAACATCCTTGTATTCGAATACAGTGCTATTTCAGAAGTCAGTAGCAAAAACTGGACATCTGTTTTCGACTACAAGCCTCTTGTATTCGACTACACTGCTGTTTCATAAGTCAGTAGCCAAATCAGAACATCTGTATTTGACTATAAGCCTATTGTATTCGACTACACTGCTTTTTCATAAGTCAGTAGCAAAATCAGGACATCTGTATTCGAATACAACCTTCTTGTATTCGAATACATCATCAGAAAATAGCAGAAAACAGCAAAAACAACACAAATCAACTTTTAAAAAGGTTTCGCAATCAATCAACACTTATACACAAATCCAAACAAACTCAATTACCGATTAGGGCACAATCACAACCACAAATGAGCATACATATACAATTATCACAATATATCAAATATGACTCGCGTGCCAAGCACCCTAATGCAATGCGTATATGCCCAAAATGCATGAATTCCGGAATTCCAAACCAAAACCCTCCTTTTAAGGGGCGTAAATCATAATTGTACCACCTATCACAGACCTTGTACTAATTATCACTGTGCCACCCATCACAGGCCCGCACGATTTACTAAAGTTTCGCCTATCACAAGCCTTACACTGTTTTCTAGAGTGCAATCGCTCACAGATCAGTACAACTAGAGTGCAATCTCTCACAGATCAGCACGACGCGATAATCCCCGCAAGGATAAGATAAACCAACTAATCACATAGCATCATCTTGTGGCCCATCACGGTCACCACTATCACTATCGCCTCATCGCAGTCACCATGTACTATGAAATGCATGAGCATACTCTGACTCTATCCACAACAATCATTAAGTAAATGCAGATATTAAAAGATTCCTCATTTTTAATACTCATTTAACACTAATGATTTTCAAATTCCACACAGAGCATACTCAAACATTTATTTTCCACCACACACATCGAATTTAATCCACAATTTACATTAAACCTGATCAATTCAAAATCCACAAAATCCACACCAAGTTCAATCATCAATCACCACAAATTTCCACAAATTTCAAACATAACTCATGCCAAACTAATTTTTACAAACCACACCTCAAACACATCAAATTTCATTTCTTCAACAACACACATAAATGATTGAAATTCTTTCTACAAAAAAACACTCATCAATATCTCCAAAACCCAACTCCAAAATTTCACCCATAAAAGCATTAAATTCATTTTTCCCAAATCTACACTTCAAACCCAACACATTTATTTTCCACCCAACCACAAATAAGTCCCTAAATGCAAACTAAAAGTTTGAAAGGAGCCCTTACCTTCGTTTCGGTAAAACTTCGCTCGCGTTGTCGCTTCCAAAGTTAGCTCACTAGCACCGTAGCGTTGAGATGAGCAAATTTCCCTTATATCACTTCTTAAAAAGAAGCTTAGATCTAAGAGAAAAGTGAAGGTTTGAGTTTGAGTGGTTTTGGTTTTTCATGAAACAGAGAGAAGAAGTTCTCGCGAAAGAAATTTTTTCTTTCTGTTTTCCTTTCTTCCTTTTTCCTTCCTTTCTATTTTCTTCTTTACTTATATATATATATATATATAACAAATATCTAAAAATATCTAGATATTTCATAAAATTACCATTTCACCCATCAATTCCTAAACCACTTTTTGTTAAAAATATCTACTCTCGTCGCATCTCAATTGACAGATACAATCGATGTAATAATAATTTCTCTTATTGGATAAGAATTTATTTTATAATTATATTAATTTCTATATATTGAACAACAATTTATTTTATAATTTCTCTTATTGAGACAATAGATCTTACTGTCTCCTACGTGGTGTATGTTGGTCGCCAAGATTACTTTGTCATCACATCTGTTGGTAACGGGTAAATATTTAATTAATTATTTTTATTCATTTTTATGATTTTTTACTTATAATTTGTTATAAGATTTAATTAATTTATTATAAATACTTTATTTTTACAAATTTATTCCTTCTGAAAAATATGCCACTTCTATCACCATTGCACATAAATAAAGGTATCAAGAACCTTTTAAAACATGGGGAGAAGTTAGAAAGATTAAAGAGAATGGTTGACATAAATGTTTTGAAGCTTTTAAAGTAAGTAATTCATAATGAAATGTTTAATTTTGTTTTTATTTTACTTCAAAGTGTCGTTTAAGTATTATTTTATTAAAATATGTTTTTTTATAGAATCTGTTTACATACAGGGCAAAGCATAAGGTTGTTGTGATGGATATTTTTAATAAGAGATGTATTTATTTTTCTCTCTAATTTGCATTGAAATATGCGTAACTGTTGAAACAATATTGTGATCTACAACAAGGATTAACCAACAAAATAGAAGACAAACAATTGCAATACTAGTCTTCATCATAATCTCTCTTTCTTTTCCTTTAATCTCTCTCTCTGAATTTCTATGAATCATGAATTGCATATGCCTCTCTTAGTTTTCCAACTCTCACTATTACAACAACATTTTTACTTTTTCTGCCACTACTTTTCCCTCAATGCATTTACAACTATAGTATTTAAAGGCATTTACTTAACTAACTATAACCACCTTGTCATAACTAACTTGGCCAAAGGTAGTTATAACAACTCTTAAACATAATTAACTTTATGATTTGAGGCACACATTCACAATTCTCCACCTTGACTCAATATCAGAATAATTCAATCATTGACCTTGTTGCCATTGTACTAGCTTTATGCTTTATTGAAAATAATCTATTTGAGACATAACTTCACAATTCTCCATCTTAACTCAATATCAGAATAATTCATTCATAGCCTTTGCTCTTCAAGAACATCCCAAGACAGATTTTGATCTTGAATTGGACTTATGCTTATTTCTATTTGATCATTTCCTTTCAATTCTTCCTATGGTCACATTTAGAATTTCAGCATGAATGTCATTCTTGACCTCAATTCTTTTATAGCTTTCCTTTGTCCGGATGGATGCATGAACTTCTTCAAGAGTAATTGTTTGTTCTCTTCCAAACATTATAGCATCCTTGCAATGTTCATATGAATTTGGCAAGGCTCTAAGCAAGGTCAGAGCTTTGTCTTCATCATCTATCTTGACTTCTAAATTTTTTAAATCATCAACAATCTTGTTAAAATCAGCAAGTTGCATTGTAACTGGTTTATCCTCATCCATTTTAAAAGAGAACAGTTGTTGTTTTAAGAAGAGTCTATTTGAAACTGATTTAGTCATATAGAGAGATTCAAGTTTAAGCCATAAGGCTGCTGCAGTTGGTTCCCTTGCAACTTCCCTCAAAGCTTTGTCTCCTAGACACAAGATGATAGTGCTCTTTGATTTTTCAATCAGTTCTTCCTTTTCTCGTGCAGTCATTGTTGCAGGAAGAGCCGATTCACCCTTCAACGCATTCACCAAGCCTTGTTGTACCAGAACAACATGCATCTTTATCTTCCATAGACCAAAATCATTTGATCCATTGAATTTTTCAATGTCGAATTTTGTGGTTCCAACCATTGTTGCTCCCTTTTCCCACAGATGGCGCCAATTGTTGAAACAATATTGGCATCTGCAACAAGGATTAACCAACAAAATAGAAAACAAACAATTGCAGAAGAAAAAACGAAAACGCAGAATGTTCAGAAAACTAAAAACTACCAGAAAACCAGAAAAAACCAGAAAACAGAGATTGATTATCGTTTTCCGTTTTCTGCAGTTTTCTAAAATAGTTTTCCTTTCTGCAGTTTTCTAAAACCAGTTTTCTCTATCAATGCAAACGAAAATTAAAGAAGGATAAGGGAAGAATAACACCAAGAATTTACGTGTTCGGTCTCATTTGATGAGATCTACGTCACGGACAAGCAAGCAAGATTAATCCACTATGAATCTTTAAATTTACAAGATTAAAGCCTCCTCAAGATTGTTCTCCTAGTATCTATCAATATTGAAACTCAGCAATACTAGTCTTCATCACAATCTCTCTTTCTTTTCCTTTAATCTCTCTCTTTGAATTTCTATAAATCATGAATTGCATATGTCTCTCTTAGTTTTCCAACTCTCACTATTACAACAACATTTTTACTTTTTCTGCCACTATTTTTCCTTCAATGCATTTACAATTATAGTATTTAAAGGCGTTTGCTTAACTAACTATAACCACCTTGTCATAACTAACTTGGCCAAAGGTAGTTATAACAACTCTTAAGCATAACTAACTTTATGATTTGAGGCACACATTCACAGTAACAATGGAAAATGTCACAAATGGGTTGGAAAGTCGATTTGGAAAGCGGTGTGCGAGTTCTAGAAATCATATGATTTTCAAAAAAATATGAGAAAGCAAAGAAAAATGAGTATCAGAGAGCAAACGAAGCACTCGTGCAGGAGGTACCGTTTCTTTTGCATAAACTAAACGATGGATGGTATTATTTTATTTATTTTGTTACTAAAATTATATAATTCTTATTTTTTTTCTTTATTTCATATTATTTTAGGAAAGGGAGCATTGAAGTGCAACCAAACATGTTGTTCGATGCATTATAGGCTAAAATTGATAGGACTCACGAGAGATGGAGTAGAAACATCTAAAAAGTCAACAATTGATACGACAAGAACATGAAGAATCGATGTAGAGAACTATTAATACTATTTTAAAGATAGAGGAGGAGAAACGACATGGATTTAAGTTTAGAACAAGCGACGAGCTATGTATTTTCGAATGAATGCAAAATCGATATTCCTATTCTTCCCAATATAATTATCAATAGGATCAGGTTCCACCACTTCAATATAATTATCAACAACATATGCAACCACTCCTTCCTTGTTTGTCGATGTCGTAACAACTTTCTTCTCAATATCAACATAGAGGATATTATCAACCAGATATGCCAACGTTGTCTTATGGTAATATTTGACCTGATTTGAATCATCCATCTGCACATCAATATTTTCCCGTGTAATCATCAACTGCTTCACCTCAATCATCTCGTCAGTCTTTTGTCCAATTATCTGAATCATCTATTTTTCATATTGGTGGTATCATCTCCCTAAATCTTGATGAGGATAATTTAACATTAATGATATGTTAAATTTTACCAACAATTAAAATGAGGGTGGACATGGAGATTACTATGAGGATAATTAATTTTTTTTAGTTACATTAAATTTTGGCATAATTGCTCTTGCGGTCTCTTAACTTAATTTCAGATAACACTTCAGTCATTTATCTTTTTTTTTTATCTTCCCGATATGGTCCTTTATTTAATTTTATTAAAAACATTCAAAAATATAAAGAATGAAAATATGAGTTTATTTGAAGATTTGAGTTATAAATTTGATGAAATTTGCATATTATATTGAAGAAGATAATTAATTTTATGAGTTTTGTTTGAAAATTTTGATTAATTTTTTTAAAAAAGGATAACATTGTTAACATTTTAAAACATAAAAGATCCAATTATTTACTTAAAATTAAATAAAGGACCAAATCGGGAGAGGAAAAAAAAAGATAAAGGACTAAAGTGTTATCTGAAATTAAGTTAAGGGACCTCATGAGCAATTATGCCTATTTTTTATTTGAATATTGTGATATTAATTAATATTTTTTATATTGCTTTATTTTCAAATTTATTTATGTCTTATTAATTATTTCAAATAATTGAATTTTAATTTTAATTTAAATAATATTGCAAATTAATTATGAGTGGATTTATATTGCTTTATTTTAATTTTAATTTTATATTGCTTTATTTTTATTTATGTTAAATTATTTATGAGTAGGATTTATAGAAAGTTAAAGGAGGTTATTGGTGTAAAAGTGATGTTAACTACAATTCTTTGATTGATGTTTTGATCATATAATAGAAACAATAAGAACAATTATCTTTTAACTATATACTTGTTAGTGTGCAAATTAAGTTAAAAGATAAAATTTATATTAATGACTATCTACTTTAATGTATCATACTTTATGAGTAAATTAGATATAATAATTTGAGTGCTAATTAACACAAAAAATATTATTACTTGATGCACGAGTAATTATGTTCAATAATAGTGTAGATCATAATATATTAATAAGACATTGCAACGATCGTCTGATTGTTCATATTTCGGTCAAAATTAAAGGACATATAAGTCAATGAATGATTCTTTAATCACAAATCACAAAACAAAGGAGCGCAAATATGATCGTTTCTCTTTGAAAAAAGTCAACTATGAGTCAAGATTTTTGTTGATAATCTTATTCAAAGAACAAGAGTAATATCTGAACCAAACATTTGAGAAAGTTAACGTTATAATAAAAGTCAAATCCTCTTATGAAGAAAATGACTTTGGAAAATTCTATGAAGCATTGTTTCCTTCGGTAAAGCTATCATCTAGAAAAGTCAATGGCTTTAGTCAATAAGTCAACATTGAAGATTGACTTAAGTTAATGATATTCTTTTGAAGATAAAATTCTAAGCGAAATAATTTTGTTCCTTTGATGACATTGCATCAAAACATGGAAATGATTTATATCCTTTAATTAGTACGGAAGAGTTGTCCATTAGTACAACAATAGCCTAAAATAGTACTACAAATAGTACAAATCTATTAGCTGCTCAATATACTATTGCTACGTGTCAAGATCTTCAACGACACTCTTCTCAACATATATACGAAGGTGTGCTAATATGATAGGGGGGGCAAACCCATTATCAATATTTTTCATTAATCACCCATGAAGTCCCTAAACAAATTATTAATATATCACATAAACTTAAAAAACATTCAATGTTATTATTATAGTACTTAGTGGATGTCCACTTCCACTACCTTCCATAACCATAAAGACCCAACCTTGAGACCATGCTCTGATAACAATTGAAGGTGCAAACACGAGAAAGGGGGTTGAATTGTGCCTGTCAAAGTTAATAACTTTTTCCTAATTTGATGAAGGCTGGTTTTTTTTTTTTTTGAATTACTTGGATAAGAAGCGATCGAGTTCAGAGGCAGAAAACAATAAAAACATAAATAATTGAACACATAGATTTATCTTAGTTTACCACTAACGTGGCTACATCTAGTTACCTCATTCAGAAGACTTTAATCCACTAATTCAAATACATTGAATTACAAAGCACCTGACCCTCGAAACCATTCTTCCCAAGCAACTTGACCACGCCAGAATTTTGAGAAACTAATCACCTTGACCCTACAAGCCTAGTCTCCTTCTCACAACCCCACATTGAGTATGAGACTAAACCGCTATCGGGTTGGATACAAAGATTTGAACTTTTAGTGTTTGCGTCTAACAAAGTTGATAATAATAATAACTCTCACACTCTAAGAAAAACATTCAAAAAATATTTCTCATTCGAACAAGTGTTTCTCTATTTGAATTCTAAGATGAATTTGGAATTTTAGCGTTAGTTCTTCTACTCTTTTCTGATTTTTCGATGATCTTCTTGTTCTTCAGCCTTGAGTATCTATTTATAGATAAAATTAGGACTTCAATTTAGTCTTTGTTTAACTCTGAATTGTATCTTCATTCCTAGCTTGGTCAATAATGATCTAATTCAAAAATAATTATGAACAAGATGCTTTTTGATAATATGTCCTTTAGTCAATTCTTTATTTTTAAATTCAGTCTAAGCAATTCTTCTAGATTGATTTTGTTCATATTTTGTTCAGATTGAGTTTGTAAATTATTTAGATTGATTTTGTTCCTATTTTGTTCGGATTCAGTTTCTTCAGATTGATATTGTTCATATTTTATTTTAGATAAATCTAGACCATAACTTCTTTTCAACTTGGTTAAATATTTTCTTCGATTATAAATCTGAATCAAATTTTATTTCAGATTTTCTTCAATTGTAAAGCTGAATCAAATCTTATTTTAATTTTTTTTCAAAAACACGAATCTTCTTTCATACTCTATGAAGCCAAATATATTGTGCTCATAAAACACTTTTGTTATTATCAAAACTCATAAGTATATAACCAAATTGATTCCAATAATATATTCTTTAGTATTTAAGTATAAACATTTGAAAGCATAAGAAGATTGATGTAGTCCGATTTAATGATGTTCAATTAATAATGTTAGATATTAAGAAGAATGAAAATAAAAAAAGTTGATCATCATGAAACTCTTAATGATCTTCATCATTCCAAAAGAAATAATCCAATCATGAACATTTTGAGGATAAGAATTTGATACAAGAAAAGAACATTTCAAAATGATCAATGTATAAAAAGAAAAAGGAAATATTCAAAGAAGATTTTTGTAAAAGTCATGAACACATCAAATAAAATGTTATTAGGAATTGATGTAAATCAACCAAGTTTTCTTTATACACTTGAATTGATGTAGGAATTAAATTGTATTATCCTTTTAATGAGAGTTAAATATCCAAAGAAAGATTATGTGTCTATTCAAACACATACTTGATGAATGTATCCAAACTTTATAGAGGCAACTATAATCCGAGAGTCACAAGAAAGCGAGGGGGAGTTGAATTGTATTTTATTTTAAAAAATTATTTATAAAAAAAAAAGATTACAATAATTATAAATATTTTCTTAGTATGTATGAGACAAAAAGTTTTGCCTAGAAATAAAACCAGAAGAGCTACATGTCAAAAGCAACGTAGAATGAGCCAAAGGTACTAAAAAAACTAAATATAGTGTTTTTTCTTTTAAAAATAAATAAATTGAGATTAAATATATCATTTAAATATACTTTGTGATCTATATATAGAAATCTATAAGAAGTAATATGTTCCTTTTTTTTAATAAAAATTAGGAAATAAAATATTAAGGAAGATAAACAAAAGTATTAGAGGATCATATTACATCAATGTATTATATTATAATAATTAAAACAGAATCCTCTTGAATTCTTCATATATGTCATATCCTCTAATATTTATCAACTCACTAAAATTCTGATGTGACACATTTCAAATTCATCTTTTATTTTATTATGTTTTGTTTCTTCAATATATAATGCAAATCTTTTCACTTGCCCAAGTACAATTATTTCATACATTATATAATTTTAGCTTTAACTTATCACTCAATGATTCATCAATACACTTAAAAAGCTCTAATTACTCATCAAAACTTTTATTTCAAAAACTCATACAAAAAAATACAAACCATCTAATATCTTCAAATCATCACAATGCAAGTTCGACTACACACACATATCAAGATCTATGCCACATTATGTGTGACATACTCTTAGTTCACATATACTTCAATAATATTATTTTTTTATTGTTAATTATTGTTCAAGATCGTATATCAATATTATTGAATAGAAAATGAGTTTTTTTCCCCTATGTTGAATGTGTCTCCCATAATATTTTTTCTTTTTATAATTAAAAAAATACAAAGCATAATTGAAAAAAAAATGAAGAATATTAAATATTTGGAAATGAAGAACTTATAACTATTTCATTATTGACTCGATACTTTCTTTGTATTAAACATTCACAAACTTTTCTTACCTATAATTTTTTTCAACCACTCTTGAAGTTTCTTGACCGTGTCAAATTATTATTTGAACAACTCCAAGGCACACACAAATGAATTGTTTTAATATTTTGGATTTAACAAACTATTACTCACTATTGAATATTATAATATATCACAAAGCATATAGTATTATTTAGTACATTCTTAGATCGACAGTGAGAGTGCAGAATTAGGATGAACATCTAAAATTGAAAATGTGAAAAAATACATAAATTTATAAATATAATTTTTCAAAACTAATATAAATTATATAAAATGAAGAAATATTGTAGCTAAATGTATAACATTAATAATAAAGAAATACATAACTATTTAAAAAAATATTATTAGAAGAACCACTTCAATGAAATCAAATAGCTTGAATAAATCAATTCCATATTTAAATATATTTTTCATGAACTGTATTAGCCAACAATATTTTACTTTTTTTTTTGTACTAAAACAAACTTAACTTATATATAATTATTCAAAAATATATTTATCTTTAAGTATATAAACACTTGAATATATTTTAGTATAAAACAAAATTAACATTACTTTTAAATTACATATTATTATTATTATTATTATTATTATTATTATTATTATTTTATACTCAGTAATATATTAAATTCTACTTCGCAACTCACAAATTAGTATCTAGTATATTATGAGTTTTTAACCGTTCAATAAAATTTTAGTGCATATTTGTATTATAAGACTCACCTTAAATCGAAAGCTATTGTAACATGGATCATATTTTATTAAATTTACATCTATATAAAGTTATTTGATGTATGAATAAGATACATAAACATATTATGCACTTATATCAAATGATATTAATCTTTATGTATTTTAATGATATATCATAATGATCACGCAATAAAAAATTTCAATTTAAAAATGAATTTTGGAATATAAATTTCAGATAAAAAGTTTATTATGCGATATTGCAATATTCAAGTATTACATTAATATAACTTGATTTCCTTATTTATCAACTACTACAATTAACTAGGAGTGATAATAGATTAGGTTGAATTAGATTATGTAAGAATTAAGTATAACTTATCAAAAAATTTATTTTCTAAATCTGACCTATTATCAGTGATAGACTTATTTTTAGGTATGAGTCAAACCTTGATTAAAGCATGACTTTGATGAAAGCCTTGTACATAGCAAATAAATATATTTAACAACTTATCTTATTTTAACATCTATAAATAAGTAGTCAAATATTAAAAATAAAAAAAAACTCATGAGATGGATAGACAATGAAACGAAATTCTATTTTGAGATTTAAAATAACATTTAAAAAATATGACTTAATATAGAATCTTACTTTAATTTAATTTTATAATAATATATATAAAATCTTACTTTAATGCAATTTTATAATATTATATTAAAATATGTCAAAAATTAATATGGATTAATATGCATAAAATTATAAAAGTTAGCAAATTTATACTTTGACACAAAAGTCAAAATCTAATGTACAAATAATAATACTACTAAAAAAGTATTATTGATATTTACTTAACTTAGCAAACCTAGTAAGCATAAAAGAATTTTTGGTGGCATATAGTCTTAATTAGCGTTTTAATTAAATATATATCTTTTTAGAAACTTTAATCCTGTCTATTTAAAATAAAGGTTGGTCTAACATGACTTAGACTAAATTATGAACTCATATTCATTGATTTGATCTATTTTCATTCTTACAAATACAAAATAAAAGTATAAAAAGTTATCTTTTACTTTAAAAAAAATAACACAATTTTTGATAAATAAAGAGAAGGAAATAACATAATTTTCATATTGGATTATATATATATATAATAGAAATAAAGTGAGAAATATATTTTTTAATCCCTTTTTCTTAAAAAAAAGCACAATTAAAAAAATATCTTAGTTTCATTTTCTTTTTTAATTTGGGATTTTAGTTCAAATTTTGAAATTTCTTTTCCACAATTTATTTTGAAAATAATTTTTTTAATGTGTCATATTCATTAATAATGTGGAATTACATTTAAAAAGAATAAATATACAGTTGGTCAATAAAAAAAATGTAGTAAAATTTCTAGTCCACTGTTCACCGTTTAAATCCACAATATTGAATCATTAAATATAAATCCCACGTCGTTAATGATAATTACAAGTCATAAAAATATAAATTGCAAATTAGATTTTGAGAAAAATCATAAAACTTATAAATTTGAGAAACTAAAATCTCAATTTAAAATTGAGAAAAATAAAATATTGTTTTAATTTTTTTGTAATAAATATTGCTTTTGTTAAAATAAGAGTATTAATAGCACATTTATATTTATTGGATTTTTATTAAATGTTGGCACTTTTATAAGAAATATATTAAATGTTGATATAAAATAGTCTTATTTACAAGATATACTTTAATTATTTTAAAAATATATATTATTTTATTCTTTTATCTTTATTCATTTGTGTTGAGTGTGCTAAAACTTTACTTATTTATGTTTGTAACTAAGTATTATCCGTTTTTTTAATTAAAAACAATTAGTTAAAATTTGATAAATAAAAGTTATATATATTTAATTGGCAATATATATCACATGTATCAAATTAAATTTTAACTCAACTATCCCTTGTTGATGGAAATATTTTTTAATCATGGTTTTTGTTTTTTTTTTTATCTCGTAAATAATTATTTTAACAAGATTTTATTTTTTTATCCTGATAAATCCAACGGTTGATAGAAAGCAAACAATAGATTTAACCTTCAAGTTTCATCTTTTTCCTTTTTCATCCTACGTGTATATTTTGTCCTTTGTTCTCATTCATTAACTCTCTCACTCGAGAAAAGAGAAGAAATCACACATACATATACACATTCATTCACACACAAACTCTTTTATTTTATTATTATTTACTCCTTTTTTCCATTTGTCGGCTTCATTATTCTCAACTCATATTTACTGTCACTTAATACACAGAAATTTATGAATGATCTCATCACTATTTAATAAACACTTTTTTTTTTGCTCTCACTTCTTTCACAAGTAACGCTTCTACTCGTTTTCTGAAATTTCTGATCCCAAGAATGTGTGAATAAGTGAGTGAGTGAACATTGGTTTTCACGTTCAAGGACATATGAGACATTGATGAAATCAAAAACAAAGGTAGTTGTTGTTTTTGGATTTTGAGGTGAGGAATTGTTTTGTTGTGTAAAAAATGCGGCGTCGGGCTGCCGAGTTTCGGCGCCCGATACGGCGGAGGTTGTCTTATGGGATCTGCTTTCTTCTTGGCGCGTTCTCTGTTGTTGGTTTGCTTTTGTTTTTTGTTCAACATATTTATCATCAAGATCGGGTCCAACAGCATCCTCTTCAGGTAATAACATGTTCCTTTCTCTTGTTTTTATTGGGGTTATAACATTGGAATATGATCATAGTATTGTGAACCATTATATTGCAGTAAAAATGTGGCTGATGCAGTTGCAATTGGAGTTGTGATGTTATTCCTGAGACTTTTAAAACTTTTTTTTTTTGTGATCATTGTTAATTGCAATTTAGAATTGTGGATTCGTTGTTGTTTTGCAGGATTGTATTTTGTATATCTTGTTTTTCAATTAATATTATTCATTTCATGAATAATTGTATTTTAATTAATTCAATTCATTTGAATGGTTTTGTTTCATAATTGTATTTGTTGGTGTTTTCTCATCTTTTTTTATAACAATTTGATGTGAGAGGGATGCATTGTGTATTAGCAATGCAAATAAGAAAGAGTGAAAGATCTTTAATGTTTATTTTCAAATTCCTGGTACTCACTTCTTCCTTCTTTTGTTTCTTTTCTTTTCTTTTTCCTTTTGTTTATTCAGCTGAAATTAAGAATTTTCAATGTGGATCAAGATCACCTTGAATAAAATTTTGGAGTGTCACTTCCTGTTTTCATGAGGAAAAATCAGTCGGTTATCTCTAGATGCTACAGATCCAATTATTATTATTTTTTTTTTTTGTGGATTTTCTCTTTTAAATTCTTCCTCTTTTGTAGTGAAAATGGTTGATTTGGTAATTTCAGATATCAACTCATATATGTGAAAGTTCATCTATGTTTTCTTTTGCTATTTCCTGCTCTGAATTTAAGAATAACCACCTATGGTTGATGTTGAGGCATCATTAGTCCTGCAATTAGACTTGTTACTTGATCATGTCTCATTCTAAATTAAAATTTTCTAACTGCATTCTTTTGATCATAGTAATGCTATCCTGCTAACAGATGTTGAAGAAATCATTCAGTGATTTCTTACTACTATGTTAAACATGAACTAAGTGTTATACCTTTTGCAAATATTTGGTGTTCATAAACGCACCATTATACTTGGATGTTCCATTCTGTGAAATTGTTTATACTATTTTGCAATTCCTTGTAAAATCTTGCCATCACTTCTTCTGTCTTATCCCTATAGCCATTTGATTAGTTTCTAGATATCTACTTATGTTGCATACAAAATCTACCTTCCAAGATTTTGTTGCAACTGTAAAGCTTTTTCGTTTTTGGTTATATCATTTTTTCCCTTTTTATTACAGAAGCTCTTAGTTTTTTCCTTTTCAGTCTTCCAACATCAATGATAATTTTCCTTCTATACATGATAAATAGTGCAATAAAAGAACAATCCATGTTTCTGGATCAAAATTTGAAATGCGGTTACTCGTGTGCCTAGTTATAAGCGACGCTTCTAGTGATGCATGAGAAAATAATATAAGTAGGTATCTAAATGTGTTAAGACATTCATTCCATGTGACAATAACTTTTAATTCTACAACAATTTTACATTGCCCTATTTTCAGTTAAAACTATTTGTTTCTTACTGAGTAAGTTACCTTATTGCAGGAGAGAAATACAAATGTTGAACATTTTGGTAAGGATAGAATGAATTTTACTGAAGAAAATTTAAGCGCAACATCGTTTTCAAGACAATTAGCAGAGGAAGTGGTTCTTGCCAAGGCTTATGTGGTTATTGCGAAAGAACACAATAATCTTCACCTAGCTTGGGAGCTTAGTTCAAAGATTAGAAGTTGTCAGCTTCTCCTTTCGAAAGCGGCCATGACAGGAGATCCTGTCACCAAGGAAGCAGCCGAACCAATTATTAAAAGCCTATCTTCTTTAATTTTCAAGGCACAAGATATCCATTATGACATTGCAACCACTATAGTTACAATGAAATCGCATATTCAAGCTCTTGAAGAACGAGCTATTGCAGCAACAGTTCAAAGCAATGTGTTTGCTCAAATATCAGCTGAAGCACTACCCAAGAGTCTTCATTGCTTAAATGTGAAACTTACTTCTGACTGGTTAAAGAAACCTTCCCTGCAAAAACTCTCGGACGAAACGAGAAACTCCCTTCGGCTCACGGATCAGCATCTATATCATTTCTGCATCTTTTCGGATAATGTACTGGCGACATCTGTAGTTGTTAACTCGACAGTTGTCAATGCTGAATATCCGATAAAGTTGGTTTTTCATATTGTAACTGATAGTGTCAACTATGGAACAATGCAAGCGTGGTTCCTCAGTAACGACTTTAAAGGCGCAACCATAGAGGTGCAGAATGTTGAGGACTTTCATTGGCTGAACGAATCTTATTCTCCGATTGTCAAACAGCTGCTCAATTCAGAATCTCGAGCCTTTTATTTCGGCGCTTATCCAGACATAAATGCTGAACC
>NC_021160.2:35753225-35757433 GCF_000331145.2 Cicer arietinum | reverse complement strand
AGAACCCGAATTTTTTGTCTTTACTAAATCATCTTCGGTTTTACATCCCCGAGATATATCCACAACTTGAGAAGGTTGTTTTCCTTGATGACGACGTTGTTGTCCAGAAAGACTTAACACCACTTTTCTCACTTGAATTGCATGGAAATGTTATCGGTGCAGTCGAAACCTGTCTCGAAGCATTTCACAGGTACTACAAGTATCTCAACTTCTCAAATTCAATTATAAGTTCAAAGTTTGATTCGCAAGCATGCGCATGGGCATTCGGTATGAATGTTTTCGACTTGATTAAATGGAAAGAAGCAAATGTGACAGCAATATATCACTATTGGCAAGAACAACAAAATGCTGATGGGACACTCTGGAAGCTCGGTACACTCCCTCCTGCACTTCTTAGTTTTTATGGTTTAATCGAACCGCTTGACCGAAGATGGCATGTTTTAGGATTAGGTTATGACCTAAACATCGATAATCGACTCATTGAGAGTGCTGCAGTTATTCACTTCAATGGGAACATGAAACCATGGTTGAGATTAGCTATAAGCAGGTATAAGCCACTATGGCACAAGTACATAAATCAAAGTCATCCATATCTTCAAGAATGTGCCATAGATTAAAATGCACTACTTCTTGATTGCTTATTGAATTATTATGCAATCACATATTATTTTGAAAATGTAGAGTCAGAAGTAGATATTTTTGACTTGAAATCACATTCTCTTGAAATAGAAAAGAATAAAGTTTTTGCCATTGTTGTTTTTCTTTCCTTTTGTCTCTTTGGTTTTGCAGTCACAGTCCCTTGAAACACAATTCTCACTATGCCATGTCTTAACACAAAATTCAAATAAGACCTTAGACCTTAGAAGCTTAAATGGGAATCTAATAGTTCCTCTTTAGATTAGTTTCTGGTATATATAGAAACTTAATTTAACAGATATATAAAGTTAATTTGGATAAATATTTCAACAGTACTACCAAGGATGAGTTTTTTTTTACAATATTAATTAATGATGAGTTTTAAATCTATAACGTTTTGTGCAAGTAGATATTAGTTTTTGCATATGAATTTTGTTGAAAAAATTTTCATTTAACTTGCAAGTGAATAACCATAAATTTATTTCAATTGAGAAGTTGTCAAATAAAAAATTAATCCAAATTGTCTCTAGAGTTAAATAGCTTAAGAAGAACCAAAGTATGGTATGGATTACTTAGGACCGAACACAAGATTACAAGATTACCAATGTCCATTTCACTAAAAACCGGAGTGTTAAACAAAAAATTAACTTTTAAAATGTTTGAATATATTTGATGTCTCTGCCAATGCAACACAAACAACATTTGAAATAATATCAACTGCATTGCATTTCACAATGATTCTCTATGATATAAAAGAAAATTGATGATATGACATTAAAAGTCTCATTTTCTTTCTTTCTTCTTCTTCCTCTCTTTTCTATATCACTTTAATTATTGGGAAGAAAATATTTATCCTTACACAATGGGGGATATCAACCAGTCTAAGGTACAAGTAGGGATTTTCTATATTTAAAAAGAAAAATTAAGACCTTTATCATTATAGCTTTTGGTGTATATACATAAATGTCTAAATTTATCACTAATTTTAGAAATGTTAATTTTTATAAACCAAAAATTATAGTAAAAAAGTTATCCATTTCTTTTGATAGATTAGAATCGTGCACCTCCATGACATGTAGTTATTGTGTCATTCATTCGATTTTCAAGTGAATGGAATTTTAATCAAAAGCTGTTTTTGGAACGTTGTCCAAGATTTAGCAATATCTAATGTATTACTAGTTCTATCTCATTCCTAAATAATAAATTACTAATTGAGGTGGTTGAAGAGCTAAACATCAATGGAAGTTAAGTTTTTTTCTTTATCATACCACATGAAAGATAACATTGAAGGCCTTTATGACCCAAGAACTTTGCAATAACTTCTAGCATTCAAACTAGATCCAATTTTTTCAACACACAATAGACAATAGAATAGTGACGGATGATGGTGAATAAATTAATAAACATTGTAGTCCTTCAAATTATGAGAGTTGATTAATTTAACCTCTCAAATTTTTGAAATAGCAATTGTCCCTTTAATTGAAAAATGTCAAACAATGTAGTTCTTTTTTTAAAATTTTGCATTACAATTTTAAAAACTTGAGATACATCTATCTATTATTAAAATTACATATGAAGGTCTAAATGAAAGCCTTTCATTCAACCTAAAAAATATTTGCTTAGGTGTCATTCATATAGAACCTAAATTAAATATTATGTAAAAATAACAACTAAAAATAATCTAAGTAAGGAATTAAATTAAATTGAAATAATTCAAAAAGATTCTAAATTTTAAAACTTCAATTTATTACACCTCCTTAAATAGATTTTTATTTTTATTTTTTAATCCAACCTGAATAATTATTTTATTTTTAAATTTGAAATAATATAACTAAAAAATATAATTAGTGCAATTCTCTAAACACAAAATTCAATTCTATAAACACATAAAAATGAAAATTAAATGCACAAAAGACATTAAATAAAATTTCTTTTAGAAATTTCGAATTAACTGCTTTTTAAGAATTTCAGAATAATTCAAATAAAAAAAACATTTGTAAAAAATTTATTCCAAAATATATAATTTCAGAATAAATATTTTAATATTTCAATAAAAAATAACTATATGAACATAACTTTTTACAATATATTTAATTGAATGATTAAATATATGTAATTTGCTAAACCGGAGTAAAATTTTAATTTACATATTTTGAAAGTTTAGTTATCAATCAATAATAAATACCAATAATTAACTACTCCTAATCAAGTTCATGATTTCGTCACATGTGATGCATGAAACTATTCTTATTATTTTATAGAACATTTTTTTTTTCTTCAATTCACATAAACTCTAAAAATATAGGTGTAATGGGTGTATGTACTCGAGGATTACTTTACTCGTGAGGCAAACTTTAACACAAAAAATATATATCTTCCCCTCTACGATGCTTTATTCCTTATATTAGAATAGTTTAGGTTCTGAATATTTACGTATTGTGGTTATATCTCTATGACTTTGTGGTTATATTTGTACGAGTATGCATAGTGATACTGATTTTGTTTCGTTAAGTCATATTGTAGGTTTTAGTCATACCATTTATGTAGTAGGAGGAGAGGAATCCCAAAAGCGGCAAATAACTATAATTGTTCTTGATATTCTCTTTTTGGGCATAAATTTCTCACTCCATTGACAATTATGAAAATTCCTTAATTAAAATATACAAATAAGTGAGTATGATTTAGGAAGGTTAAATTTTAATTAATGTGAAATCATCTCAATTGACTGTAGTTTCCCAAAGAAACTAAAAATAACATTAAAAGCTATGACAAAAGACAAATTAATTGAAATTTGTCAATGAATGTAATTATTTATATCTTCTATATATATAGCCTTGCTATATGGTGCGAATAGGTTGCACACAAAATTTGATGACAATAGGAAAAACCTAACCTAACATGGATATAAGGGTAAAACATACAATAAATCTATTATATATATTTAAAACAGACTCCCGATGCCACATCATCATATTTTGCCACATCATCGTATTTTGCCACTTCAACATATTTCATCCACATCAGCCAAAAAGCTGATGTGTACCTAATGAGAGTACCCCTCCTCTTTCAACAACTTCTCATCTTCCTTCTACAATTTCTTTAATACCTCTAAAATCTATTTGATAATATTATTTTATAATAAATTTATAAATTATAAAATTATTTTACAATTATTTATAATAAATTTATAAATTATTTTACAATTTGATAATAATTTATAATTTATATTATTATCAAATTATTTTATAAGTTATTTTATAATAAATTTATAAATTATTTTATAGTATTATTAGTCATTTACCAATTGTAATTACTTATAAAATTATAAAATTATTTTACAATTATTTATAATAACTTTATACTTTATAAATTATTTTACAATTTGATAATAATTTATAATTTATATTATTATCAAATTATTTTATAAGTTATTTTATAATAAATTTATAAATTATTTTATAGTATTATTAGTCATTTACCAATTGTAATAATTTATATTATTAATAATTAAATTCAATGAAAAAAATTACATAATCACTCATAAATATCGACATAAATGCTATTTATCTAAT
>NC_021160.2:35752464-35753201 GCF_000331145.2 Cicer arietinum | reverse complement strand
GAATGTTAAAAAATTAATGAAAAATTAAGTATTGCATAAAATTAAATTATTTTTTAATAGAATTTATTTTTGGTACCTATCAATATAACTATAATTCAATTGTACAAATAATTAGTTAAAACTTTCAAATACCTAAAATTGATTTAAAGTATAAGCAAATCTTTAATCTTTAATAAAATAAATTTCAAACTCTTGATGAATGTATTTAATACTTTTTTTTACAACAACTTCTCATACTCGCAATTAAAACATCATACTAATAAAACAAATAAATTTAGACTACGCTACAATATAATCCAACATTAACATTTTTTTAAAATAAAAAATATTAAATAGTCAATCATATTTTTAAATTTTTACATCTTATTTTTTGGTTTGTATTTTACATTTTATTTCATCAAATAAATACAAATACCATTATATGTTGAAAAATAAATTGACAATCAAGGTACAATGAGTCAAACAATTATCATATATAATAAGTTATCATACCAATTTTACAAAATATTTTAAAAAATTAAATTAGATGATTGTGATAAACATGATTTTCCCTTATTTTAATTTTCTTAATCATATTCAATTAATATAAATCAATAAAATAATATTATAAACTATATTTATAATACATAAAATATTACTTATAAAACTTATAAAATTATTTTAAAATTATTTATAATAAATTTATAATTTATAAATTATTTTACAATTTGATAATAATTTATAATTTATATTATTAT
>NC_021160.2:35747764-35751628 GCF_000331145.2 Cicer arietinum | reverse complement strand
TTAATGAAAAATTAAGTATTGCATAAAATTAAATTATTTTTTAATAGAATTTATTTTTGGTACCTATCAACATAACTATAATTCAATCGCACAAATAATTAGTTAAAACTTTTAAATACCTAAAATTGCTTTAAAGTATAAGAAAATCTTTACACCAACTTATTTTTTTTTACAAACTCTTGATGAAATATATTCAATAATTTTTTTTATAACAACTTCTCATGCTCGCAATTAAAACATCATACTAATAAAATAAATAAATTTAGCTACGCTACAATATTATTCAACATTACTATTTTTTACATCTTATTTTTGGGTTTGTATTTTACATTTTATTTCATCAAATAACTACAAGTACTATTATATGTTGAAAAATAAATTAATAATTATAGTACAATGAGTCAAACAATTATCCTATATAATAAGTTATCATACGAATTTTACAAAATATTTAAAAAATTAAATTAGATGATTGTGATAAACATGATTTTCCTTCATTTTAATTTTCCTAATCATATTCAATTATTATAAATCAATAAAGTAATATTATAAGATAACTATATTTATAATACATAAAATATTACTTATAAAACTTATAATATAATTAATTAATATCCCCGCAGCGTGCTGGCCATAATCTAGTTATGAATAAAATGGTAATAACAAGTTTGAAGTAGTGTAATTCATTGGTTGTGTAGATGGTAGTGCTAACATTCAACATTAATCTTATGTAACACCCTATTTTTTATAGGATCATCTTGTATGTTAGAATTATAGGTATTGTTGCATCAGTGAGATCGTTTAGAGCAACTTAATTATATGTTGAGTCGGAGTGAATACAAAGTCTAGAAAAACCCCTTAAACCTTACTCGGTGAACAAATCACCAAAAGTGATATTTATTTGTCTTAAATATATGAATGATTCTTCTAAATATAATTATTTTCATACTTGTAAGTGGCGTATTTTTTGTAACAGTCCGAACCTTTACCGTTGTCGGCACTGTTAATTACGATCTTCTCGCCTCCCTTTCCTCTTCATAGAAAATAAAGAATTTTTTCCTTTCATGTAAATTGAACCGATACCTAGGAGATAAGTAACATCGTCCATTCATTCACACTATCAATAGGGAGACACTATCTCTATGCAACAAAGTTTATAGTCTTCAACAATCATAAGTGCATCAATTACTTGTTTAACTAAAAAGAGTTGAATATGAGACAAAAAGGATGAATGGATTTTATCTGAGATTATGATTTATATTGTAGTACAATCCAAGAAACGTAAATGTGGTGGTAGAGAGTAGGAAAAAATTGCATGTGGTTGTTGCTAAAAGAACAAAAGTTGGTGAAGGAATTTTGGAATTTGAATTTGGTCGCAAAACTAGGAGAAAATAAGATTTTACCCAGTAGTATCATTATATCTAACGAATATTTGAAGATGGTGTTGGAATATCTAGAGGCAGAGTTTGGAGTTGGAGAGGATGAAATTTTAAGATAAGGAGAAATAATTTGTATACCTCAAAATGAAGAGTTCAACAAGATGATTTTAGAAGAAGGGTGTAAAGAAAAGATGAATTATTATTCTAGGGCCACTAAAATGTATCACGACTTAAAAGAAATTGTTTTGATGGTCAGGAATGAAGAAAAAGGTATGATAGAATGCTTAATCATGTTTGACATGTAAGAAGGCTAAGATTAAGCACCAAAAGTCGACATGACTACTTATGTTGTTGGACATTCGTGAATGGAAGTGGGATAGCCACGACTTTTGTGAATCTCAACAACAACAAAAAAACAAACTAACTGGAGAAGGGGGAAAATTTTTTATTAATCAAAGTGGCACTAATGTCCAACTTATAGTTGTCTCCGAGGGGATTTGAACGTGGTACCATGAGGTTACAAGACTAAGCTCTTACCACTGACCTAATACCTTGAGTATAACCATGAACTTTGTAGTTGGATTACCAAGAAATTTGACGCCATTTGGATTGTTATTGACAAGTTGACACAAGTTTTTAATATATTTGGTTTTAGAGTTTTCAATTGATGATTCATCAATGTCATCCCAAGCTATATAGGTCTTTTTCCCCTTATTTTCCTTTTTACCCTTTTTGTCATTTTTCGCCATCTTTATGAGAATTCCAAGCATTGACGTGTCCTAAATTATAACATGTTATAGAGTTGTTGTTATTCGTTTTCATTGATTTCTTAAAATTTTGATTTAATTTATTACTTTTGTTCAAACCTCTCCTCTTGAGAAATTTTTTGTATTTTTAACAAAGAGACTCATCTCTTCATTGCTTGAATCATGTCTATTAGACTCAATACTATTGGAATCATCATCCTTTTTAAACTTAGATGATGCACCTGTCAAGGCAATACTGTTCTTCTCTTTCTTTGACTCCTTTTTTTCATGCTCTTCAACCGATTAAGCTTTTGTTCATGTTTAATCAATTTACCAAAAAACGTAGTGGTGGTCATTATTGCTAAGTTTTGTGATTCGACAATTGTTGTCGCCTTAGGTTGTCATTCCTTGTAAAATCTAGATTATATCTTTCTTGTGAACAAATTATGAACGTATTTTCTTGTGAACAAATTATGAGTGTATCTTCTTGTGAATAATTCTAAGTGTTTTTTCTTGTGAATAATTATGAGTGTAGCTTCTTGTGAACAAATTCCGAGCATATTATCTTGTGAACAAATTCTAAGCATATCTTCTTGTTAACATTATTTTGACAATCTCTTCTTGTGAACAATATTTTTGACCATATCTTTTTGTGAACAATATTTTTTACCATATCTTCTTGTGAACCATGTTGTGACCATATCTTCGTGTGAACAATATTTTAGCAATATCTTCTTGTGAACAATATTTTGACCATATCTTCTTTTCACATTGGTCAAACATTTCCTTCAATTATAATTCTAAATCGTATCTAATTTCATATTGTGTTCAAAAACTTATTCACGTGAATCTTCATTCATACTTTTGGTTGATTGGAACGGGAATTCGGCTTGTTCTTGAATATTCAGAAGTTCTGATTCGACTAAGTCATTTCTTCATAATGAATTCATTTAATAAGAGTCTTTGACTTTCTATCAGAGTCATTGAGTTTCTTGTTGGAGTGAGATGTTGCATTTTTTGGATAAGAAAAGTTTGAGGTAGAATAGTGTGACTTAGAGCTAGTCAAACCTAGTTTAAGAGGCAATATTTAGAGCTAGTCTTCAGATCTAGTTATCAGCAACAGTCTTCAGAGCCAAACTTCAAAGTCAAACATCAGAGGCAACTTTTGTAACCTTTAGAGGCACGTTTCTTTTAGAGGCATATACTCAGAGGCAGACACGTATAATTTTATGTTCCTGCGATCTCATCCTCTAGTCACTTCCTTTGGTGACTTCCTATGGTCACCTCCTCTGGTAGCTTTCTCTAGTATCTTTCTTTGATTTTCTTGTTCTAAATGTTGAAGACTTAATGAATCCATTAGTCTAAACAAATTTGTTCTCAAAAAATATTGTTGTTAACATCAAGATCACAAGACGAAAACTGTAAGACCCATAATTTTAAATTATACTTTATGTATTTTAGTGGATTTTGGTATTGACTCAGGGGCTTTTTACCCACGTTATTAATATTTTGGGAGTTTAAATGACCAAAAAGATATGTTGATGCCCGATTAGAATTACTCGTCGATGAATAAATTAAATTAACTGCGGTGAATCTTTTACGAAGAATTTAATGTGTTATAGGTGAAATGGTAATTTAACAAATATCTAGATATTTTGAGATATTTGTTAAAAGTAATTAAAATATATATAAATATCTATATGTATATATTTGTTTGGGGATAAAAGAAAAGGATATAA
>NC_021160.2:35745895-35747593 GCF_000331145.2 Cicer arietinum | reverse complement strand
GCTGGGTGGGTGATAGGACAAGGATTTCTCAACTTCACTCTTCCTCGTTGTTTCGAAAACGAAGAAAAACGGTATTAGGGATTTCAAAACCGTAAAACACAAACCCCCATGTTTCATCTAGATCTAAGCTTCGTTTCACGAAGAGATAGAAGGGAAAGTTGCTCACTACCATGCTATGGTGCTAGGGAACAAACTTTGGAGGCGATGTTGCGAGCAGAGATTTTACCGGATTTACTCACGGTACCGTAATCGAACGTGAAAGCTAATGTGAAGGTAAAGGCTCCTTCCAAACTTTTAGTTTGCATTTAGGGACTTATCTGTGGTTGTGTGGAAAAGAATTTTGTTAGGGTTTGAGTGTTGATTTGGGGGAAAATGAATCTAAGGCTTTATGGGTAAAATCATAGAGTTAGGTTTTGGTTATATTGATGAATGTTTCGTGGAAAATGAATTTAAACTCATTTATGTATGATTTTGAGTAAATGAAACTTGTTGTGTTTGAGTGGTGGATTGTGTTGAATTGTGTTCATCGTATTTGACGTGTTCTTAATTAATACTGATGAAATTTGATATATGTATGGTTGGATTTTGTGGAGAAATGAATTGATATGTTTTGGTGTGGATCGTGGATTGAATTTGATAATATGTTTGAGTTTGTTTTGTGTGGAATTTGAAAACCATTAGAGTTAAACGAGTATTAAGAATGAGGAATCTCTTAATGTCTACGTTTACTTAATTTTGTCGTGAAAATCGTTTAAGTTAAACGAGTATTAAGAATGGGGAATCTCTTAATGTCTTGTTTACTTAATGTTCGTTTTGGAAATCGTTTAAGTTAAAAGAGTATTAAGAATGGGGAATCTCTTAATGTCTTGTTTACTTAATGTTCGTTTTGGAAATCGTTTAAGTTAAAAGAGTATTAAGAATGGGGAATCTCTTAATGTCTTGTTTACTTAATGTTCGTTTTGGAAATCGTTTAAGTTAAAAGAGTATTAAGAATGGGGAATCTCTTAATATTTCTGTTTGCTTAATGTTTGTTGTGAAAATCGTTTAAGTTAAATGAGTATTAAAAATGGGGAATCTTTTAATATCTGCATTTGCTTAACGATTGTTGTGGATGGAGTCAGTATATGCTCATGCATTTTCATTCTTTTTGTAAATCGTGCAGACCTGTGATAGGTGGCACCTTGATAAATAGTACTTTGGCCTGTGATAGGCAGTACATTTATGGTTTACTTTTTTTGTAAATTGTGCAGACCCGTGATAGGTGGCACTTTGGTAAATAGTACTTTGGCCCGTGATAGGCGGTACATTTACGATTTACGGTTTTTTGTAAATTGTGCAGACCCGTGATAGGTGGCACTTTGGTAAATAGTACTTTGGCCCGTGATAGGCGGTACATTTACGATTTACGGTTTTTTGTAAATTGTGCAGACCCGTGATAGGTGCCACCTTGGTAAATAGTAATTTGGCATGTGATAGGCGGTACATTTACAATTTACGTTCTTTTTAGTAAACCGTGCAGACCCGTGATAGGTGGCACCTTGGTAAACGGTACGGGCCCGTGATAGGAAGTACATTTATGGTTTACGCTTTTTAGTAAATCGTGCAAACCCGTGATAGGTGGCACCTCTGTAATTGGTACTTCGGCCTGCGATAGGCGGTACAATTATGATTTACGGCCCTTCGAGGAGGGTTTTGGTT
>NC_021160.2:35744618-35745125 GCF_000331145.2 Cicer arietinum | reverse complement strand
TTTAGCATATGGAAAACCCTTTTAAGGTGCATGCTAGGTTGAAAGGTTATCTTGTGCATTTGAAAATTTAAATGTTATGTGTTAACTGTTAATTTCGGTTGGTGACCCTTTACAACTATTGTGGAAATCTGGGCTTTGCCCTCAGATGAGAGCCAAGACGATCCTACCGGTTCGTACCCTACGGATGGGAATGTAGATGGGAATGCTTGACTGGAGCTATATTAGGAGGATCTCACGAGGCGCGTGGAGATCACTCAGGGTGTATAACTATAGTTTATTAGTAGAATGATCAAATTAGGATGACATAGAGGGAACAAATGTCTTTCTTTTGGATTACGTTATTTTGAACTGGAAAACTGTACCTTTACTAATATTGTCAGTATGACATCTTATTTGAATGGGTTCTATGTATCATTTGTTGTTGTGTAAATACTTTGGATTCATATTTTGAGAAACTTTTCCGCTGCTTGTAAATTATAATGACTCAATTATTTATCCAAAGGTATT
>NC_021160.2:35740330-35744289 GCF_000331145.2 Cicer arietinum | reverse complement strand
GAGCCAATGCTAATAGGGACGATCGAATGGCGGAGGCTATGAATAACATGGCTGCTTCTGTTGCTGCACAGACTGCTGCCAAGACTCAACGTGATCTTGAAAAGAGGGGAAGATAGATCCGTGCTGCAGAGTCAAGAGGATTAGAAGACTTTTGTCGTTACAATCCTCCCAAGTTTAAGGGGGATGAGAATTCAGAGAAAGCAGATCAATGGATCCAAGAAGTGGAGAAGATCTTCGAAATGATTAACTGTCAGGCAGAAGTGAAGGTCAACTATGCCACTTATATGCTACTAGGGGATGCTGAGTATTGGTGGAGGAGTGCAAGATTGTTGATGAGATCAGCTCACGAGGAGGTGAACTGGGAATCATTCAAAAGGAAGTTTTTAAACAAATACTTCCCGATGAGTACTAGAACTAAGTTGGGTGATGATTTCCTGAAACTGCATCAAGGGAACATGACCGTGGGTGAATATGTTGCTAAGTTTGAATCGCTATCGAGACACTTCAGGTTTTTCCGTGAAGAGATTGATGAACCATTCATGTGTCATCGTTTCTAAGACGGACTAAAGTATGAGATTCAAGACTCGATCTTGCCCTTGGGAATTCAACGTTTCCAAGTTCTTGTGGAAAAATGTAGGGAAGTTGAGGATATGAAGAATAAGAGGGCTAGCCGAGGAGGGAATTTTAGTGCAGGAGGGCCTAGTCAGGTGAATTACCAGAACAACAAGGGGAAACAAGTTGCTAAACCTTATGATCGACCACGACCTAACAACGGTGGGAAGAATCGCCTAGGGAACCAGAATTTCGGGAGACAACTGGGACGAGTGGTTCGATGTTTCCGATGTGGGGAAGAATGACATTATGCTAACGCTTGTACCCCTAATACTCTAACCTGCTACAATTGTCAGAAGCCAAGACACATGGCAAAGGATTGCACGCCTCCGATGGTAGAACCAGTTGTGAATGTAACTAGGGCTACTCGCCCTACTGCTAGAGGACGCATTTATTGTGTGAGTGCTGAAGAGGGGAATCCATCTGGTAATCTGATTCAACGTGACTGTGAGATTGCAAGTAACACTCTAACTGCACTATTTGATTCGGGGGCAACCCATTCCTTCATTGCTATGGATTGTGTGAATCGCTTGAAGTTATCTGTGTCTGCTTTACCTTTTGATTTGGTTGTTTCCACACCTGCTAAGACTTTGACAGTAAATTCTGCATGTTTACATTGTCAAATAACTATTCAGAATAGGGATTTCTTGGTTAATTTGATTTGTTTACCTCTACAATCACTCGAGGTCATTCTCGGTATGGATTGGATGTCTTACCATTATGTGATATTAGATTGTGCTCGTAAATTGGTTCTTTTTCCTGAACCAAGAGTTGTTAAGTATCTAGCCGCCAACAGACTCCGAGTGTCGCTAAGAGAAGGAACACGTGAGTTTCTGTCTCTGGCTAATGTGGAGGCAAAGATAAATGTGGACATAGAAGATGGGATGCTCGTCAATGAGTACCGGGACGTATTTCCAACGGAAATTCCAGGATTGCCACCCGTAAGAGAAGTGGAATTTTTCATTGATTTGCACCCAGAAATCGGACCTATTTCAATGGCACTGTATCGAATATCGCCATTGGAATTAAATGAGCTCAAAAGCCAAATTGAAGACTTGTTGTAGAAGAAATTCATTAGACCAAGTATATCACCATGGGGAGCTCCAGTTTTGCTAGTTAAGAAGAAGGACGGAGCTCACGCTTATGTGTGGATTATAGATAGCTTAATAAGGCAACTATTAAGAATCGTTATCCTTTACCATGCATTGATGATTTAATGGATCAATTGAGAGGGGCCGCGATATTTTCGAAGATTGACTTGAAGTCGGGTTACCATCAGATTCGAGTAAGGGAATGAGATATTCAGAAAACTGCTTTTCAGAACCCGTTACGGACATTATGAATATCTCGTTATGCCGTTTGGGGTTACCAATGCACCATCAATTTTCATGGACTACATGAACAGAATCTTTAATCCATTCCTTGACAAGTTTGTTGTGGTGTTCATTGATGATATATTAATTTATTCGAGAACTGAAGAAGAGCATGGAGAACATTTACGTCAAGTTCTTGCGATTTTACGGGAGAAGCAATTGTATGCCAATCTGTCAAAGTGTGAATTTTGGCTAGAGAAAGTGAATTTCTTAGGACATGTGATAACCAAGGAAGGAATCGTTGTAGATCCGGCTAAGATTGAGGCGGTTCTTGCTTGGAAACAGCCTCAAACTGTCACTGATATACGAAGTTTCGTAGGATTGGCAGGGTACTACAGGAGGTTTATTGAAGGTTTTGCTAAGATTGCGACTCCATTGACACAACTTACCCGAAAAGATCAACCGTTCGCATGGACGGAGAAGTGTGAAGAAAATTTTCAGTTACTAAAGAGAAAATTGACGACCTCACCAGTATTGGTATTACCACAATCAGAAGAACCCTATGAAGTTTATTGTGATGGATCTCACCAAGGTTTCGGATGTGTTCTGATGCAACACAAGAAAGCTGTAGCTTATGCCTCAAGGCAATTGAAGATTCACGAGAGAAACTATCCTACTCATGATTTGGAGCTTGCTGCTGTTGTTTTTGCATTGAAGATCTGGAGGCACTATTTATATGGGTGCACGTTCACAGTGTTCAGTGACCATAAAAGTTTGAAATATTTGTTTGATCAGAAGGAATTGAACATGCGCCAGAGACGATGGATGAAGACTCTCAAGGATTTTGATTTCACACTGTAGTACCACCCTGGGAAGGCCAATGTAGTGGCTGATGCGTTGAGTAGAAGAAGTGTCTCGGTGTTTTCAACAATTATGGCTAGACAACAAGAGTTGTGGGAAGCTTTTAGAGATCTACACTTGAACGTAGAGTTTGCACCAGGAATTTTGAAATTCGGAATGATTAAGATTTCGAGTGGACTACTTGAAGACATTGTAAACTCTCAAGATGACTTCTTAATTCAAGAAAAGAGGAACCTAATAGTGCAAGGGCAGACAACTGAGTTCAAGATCGGAGCAGATAATATTTTGCGGAAAACAATTTTAGAAGAGGCTCATAAGAGTAAGTTGAGTATTCATCCTGGAGCAACAAAGATGTATCAGGATTTGAGACAGAATTATTGGTGGCCAGGAATGAAGAAACATGTAGCGGAGTATGTATCAACTTGTCTAACTTGTCAGAAAGCGAAGGTGGAACATCAGCGACCTGCTGGAATGTTGCAACCTTTAGATATTCCTGAATGGAAGTGGGACAGCATTTCCATGGATTTTATAACCGGATTACCAAAGACAAGGAGAAAGAATGATTCCATATGGGTGATAGTGGATCGACTAACTAAATCTGCTCACTTTTTGCCGGTAAGGACCACCTATAAGGTAGATCAGCTAACGGAGATCTACATTGCTGAAATTGTGAGGTTACACGGGGTACCATCGAGTATTGTATCAGACCGTGATCCGAAGTTCACATCACATTTTTGGGGAGCATTGCACGAAGCGTTGGGAACGAAACTACGATTGAGTTCAGCTTACCATCCACAAACGGACGGACAAACTGAAATGACGAATCAGTCCCTGGAAGATCTGTTGAGAGCATGTGTATTAGATGATAGGGGAAGTTGGGATGATGTACTTTCGTTGATTGAGTTCACCTACAACAATAGTTTCCACGCAAGTATCGAGATGGCAACATATGAGGCTTTATATGGGCGCAAGTGTCAAACGCCATTGTGTTGGTATAAGGACGGTGAAAGTATGATTGTCGGACTGGACATGGTGCAACAGACTACAACGAAGGTAAGGAAGATCAAGGAGAAAATGAAGACTTCACAGGATCGTCAGAAGAGTTACGCGGACAAGCGTCGCAGACTTTTAGAATTCGAACAGGGTGACCACGTATTTATGAGAGTCACACCT
>NC_021160.2:35714260-35739779 GCF_000331145.2 Cicer arietinum | reverse complement strand
TCCAATATTCATGACGTGTTTCATGTGTCACAATTGAGGAAATATCTTGCAGATCCATCTCATGTGATCGAACCAGACACAATCCAACTGAAGGATAACTTGTCATTCGAAGTACCACCTGTGAGAATTGATGACATGAAGATTAAGCGATTGAGGACCAAGGATGTTTCATTGGTCAAGGTGATTTGGAACCCAATTACTGGAGATGCGACTTGGGAACTAGAGAGCAAGATGAGAGAACAACACCCAGAGTTATTTATCGACGCATAGTTTCGAGGACGAAACTAATTTTAGGGGGATAGTAATGTAAGACCCATTATTTTAAATTATACTTTATGTATTTTAGTGGATTTTGGTATTAACTCAGGGGCTTTTTAGCCACGTTATTAATATTTTGGGAGTTTAAATGACCAAAAAGATATGTTGATGCCCGATTAGAATTACTCGTCGATGAATAAATTAAATTAACTACGGTGAATCTTTTACGAAGAATCTAATGCGTTATGGGTGAAATGGTAATTTAACAAATATCTAGATATTTTGAGATATTTGTTAAAAGTAATAAAAAAATATATAAATATCTATATGTATATATTTGTTTGGAGGTGACGTTGCGAGCGGAGATTTTACCGGATTTACTCGCGGTACCGTAATCGAACGTGAAGGTAAGGGCATCCTTCCAAACTTCTAGTTTGCATTTAGGGACTTATCTGTGGTTGTGTGGAAAGGAATTTGTTAGGGTTGAAGTGTTGATTTGGGGGAAAATGAATCTAAGGCTTTATGGGTAAAATCTTAGAGTTAGGTTTTGGTTATATTGATGAATGTTTCGTGAAAATGAATTTAAACTCATTTATGTATGATTTTGAGTAAATGAAACTTGTTGTGTTTGAGTGGTGGATTGTGTTGATTTGTGTTCGTCGTATTTGACGTGTTCTTAATTAATACTGTAAAATTTAATATGTGTATGGTTGGATTTTGTGGAGAAATGAATTGATGTGTTTTGGTGTGGATCGTGGATTGAATTTGATAATATGTTTGAGTTTGTTTTGTGTGGAATTTGAAAACCATTAGAGTTAAACGAGTATTAAGAATAAGAAATCTCTTAATGTCTACGTTTACTTAATGTTGTCGTGAAAATCGTTTAAGTTAAACGAGTATTAAGAATGGGGAATCTCTTAATGTCTTGTTTACTTAATGTTTGTTTTGAAAATCGTTTAAGTTAAATGAGTATTAAGAATGGGGATCTCTTAATGTCTTGTTTACTTAATGTTTGTTTTGGAAATCGTTTAAATTAAAAGAGTATTAAGAATGGGGAATCTCTTAATATTTTTGTTTACTTAATGTTTGTTTTGAAAATCGTTTAAGTTAAAAAAGTATTAAGAATGAGGAATCTCGTTTTTGGAAATCGTTTAAGTTAAAAGAGTATTAAGAATGGGGAATCTCTTAATATTTCTGTTTACTTAAAGTTTGTTTTGAAAATCGTTTAAGTCAAAAGAGTATTAAGAATGGGGAATCTCTTAATATTTCTGTTTGCTTTAACATTTGTTGTGAAAATCGTTTAAGTTAAATGAGTATTAAAAATGGGGAATCTTTTAATATCTGCATTTGTTTAACGATTGTTGTGGATGGAGTCAGTATATGCTCATGCATTTTCATTCTTTTTGTAAATCGTGCAGACCCGTGATAGGTGGCACCTGATAAATAGTACTTTGGCCTGTGATATGCAGTACATTTATGGTTTACGTTTTTTGTAAACTGTGCAGATCCGTGATAGGTGGCACCTTGGTAAATAGTACTTTGGCCCGTGATAGGCGGTACATTTACGATTTACAGTTTTTTGTAAATTGTGCAGACCCGTGATAGGTGGCACCTTGGTAAATAGTACTTTGGCATGTGATAGGCGGTACATTTACAATTTACGTTCTTTTTAGTAAACCGTGCAGACTCGTGATAGGTGGCACCTTGGTAAACGGTACGGGCCCGTGATAGGCAGTACGTTTATGGTTTACGCTTTTTAGTAAATCGTGCAGACCCATGATAGGTGGCACCTCGGTAATTGGTACTTCGGCCTGCGATAGGCGGTACAATTATGATTTACGGCCCTTCGAGGAGGGTTTTGGTTTGGAATTCCGAGTCCATGCATTTTGGCATATACGCATTGCATTAGGGTGCTTGGCACACGAGTCGTGTTTGAATCAAGTTATGATTAAGTGTTATGTATTCATTTTGTGTGTAAGTGTGACTGATTGTAAACTATTTCGAAACTCAAGTTGTCGTGGTAATTGTGTTGGAATTGCTAAGTGTTATGTATTGATTATCGTGTGTAAGTGTGATGGATTGTAAAACTATTTCGAAACCCAATTTTTCGTGGTGATTGTGTGGGAATTGCTAAGTGTTAAGATTTGGAGTTGTGTATGAATGTGATTGAATTAGTTATTTATTTTTGGAAGGATAAGTAGGGAAATCGATTTCCCAATCAATTTGATGAGTTGCAGGGACTTCGCTATTTTGACAAAATCGATTTTCCAATCGATTTGGAAAGTTACAGGGGCTCAACTATTTATAAAATCGATTTCCCAATCGATTTGGCAAGTTACAGGGGCTTAGCTATAAAATCAATTTTGAAATTAATCTTAGGTTTGCATGACCAAACCTTTATGTCAAATTAGTTTTTCTTCATTTTATTGACATGAGATACTTAACATCTTGTTTATGTAAGCTAAACAAATTATCTTGTATAGGCTATTTTGCACTTGGCCTATAAAGAGTACAAATCCACCTTTTTGGCAAATTGATTTGCATGGTTGTTTATTAAATATAATAATGTCATTGTTATTTTCACTTAATTGACTAATACTTAATAAATTATGTTTAAGACCTTTAAAAAACAAAAATATCATTCATGGAAGGAGATATGTCATTACCAATTGTGTTGTGTCCAATGATATGGCCTTTCTACTTTCCTCCAAAGGTTATTGTTCTTCCTTTTATCAAAGTTAGGTCTTGGAACATATATTTTTCTCCCATCATATGTCGCGAGCATCCACTGTTCAGGTACCATGACTGGTGTTTCAACTTGGCTGCTGAAATTTTGTTCTTAGGTACCCAAATTTGATTGGGTCCTAGTTTGTTAGTCTTGAAAGGTTTCTTGTCTTTCCTTGTGTTTAATATGGAACAAGGTATTTTGGAGTGACATTTCTTGGAGCAAATAGTACATAAAATATCAGATTTCTTAAGTTTAGGATTAGTTTATGTTTCTTGGTATCGTAGACCTCTTTTTACTATTTCGACTAACTCCATAAATCATAGAAGCATAGTTGTTTCTTTCTATATTGTTAGCTAGATTGTCTTGGAATTCTACTTCATATTTATTAGAATTACATATGACATTTTCTGAAGGGTTTGAGACATGATTATCTTTCAAAGTGGTATTTTCTATTTTAATCTCAACACTTTCATTTTTCAAAACATTAAATTCTTTAGATCGGTTTGCATTTACTTTCCAAAGTGCTTTCAGTTATAGAGACAAATTGTAGTTTTCTTAAGAAATCATTTATGACTTTAATTAGATCGGGTTAAGTCATAAAGTACCTGAATTTCTTCATCTAATGATTCACTCCCATAGTTAGAATTATGATTAGTATCGGATTCAGAGTCAGAGTTTGTATGAGTCATCTGAGACAAAATTTTCTTCCTGGAACTAGAGTCTTTCCTCTGATGTTTCCCTTTTTTCAGATTTGGATTTTCAAACTTGACATGCTTAGGTTCATTGCATCCATAACAGATGATGTTTTTCTTGTCAGACTTTTCATCATTTCCTCTATTGGACTGCCTTGAATTTCTTTAATGGAATGACTTCATTTTGTTTTGACACATCCTTTGAATTTTTCTGGATATGAAAGCCAGCTCCTCATCCTCTGATCCACGTTCTTGTCATCTAAATCATTATCTTATGATTATGTCGTTACCTTCAAAGCCTTCTTCTGCTTGGATTTCAAATCCAAAGTCTTCCACTTTTGCTTAGGCTCATCCTCTACAAGCTCAATTTCATGTGATCTAAAGGAGCTAATCAGTTCTTCAAACTTAAGAGTATTCAGATCCTTAGTTTCTTGAATGGTTGTAATCTTAGGTCTTCACTTGTATGACAAACTCCAAATAATTTTCTTCACATGATCAACAATAGTATAACTTTTTTCAAGAACTTTTAATCCGGATACTAAATTGTGGAATTTGTAAAACATTGTTTGATCTTCTTCCATATGAAATAGTTAATATTTTCTATGAGGTTAAACTTTGCTTTTTAAACTTGTTTGCTTCCTTCATAAGTCAGAACCAAATTTTCATAGATGCTCTTTTCAGTTTCTTTGTTAGTGTAATTTTCAAAAAATTTAAAGGTGATTGCATTTGTCATGAAGGTTTGGAACTTGTGATGCATCTTGTACATCTTCTTCTGTTCAACCTCCATCTATTTCCTTGGAATTTCAGTGCCATCAGAATTTGTTGGAACAATGTAGCCATCTTCTACTAAGTCCCAAAGTTCATGATCTTATGAGATAAAAAAGCTTTCGAGTCTGTCCTTCCAGTACAAAAATATTTCTCCATCAAACAAAGGTGGTATGTTGACCAGACTCTTGATGCCAATTGAAGGCGCAAACACGAGGAGGGAGTTGATTTGTGTTTGTCTAAATTAGACTCTTTTTTATTATTTATTGAAGAACTAGTTCGGGTTGGAAATTTTAACTAAAATAGAGGTAGTAGCTGTCATGCTTAAATAATTAGAGGCAATAATAAGGTAAAGAGTGTAGAAGTAAAGTGTAAGACCATGAATTTTCTAAACTCTAATTTATGCAATTTTAGTGTATTTTGTGTTGAATTGTTTAGGCTTTTACCCCAACTTTTTATTTTGTGAATTAAGTACCAAAAATATATTTTGTTAGAGTTACTAATATGTTTAATATATATATATATATATGGAGACCCGATTAAATTTATTTATCAGAGAGTAATTTAATTAAGTTATGAAGAATTTATTATCGATAAAATTTTAAAATGTCACTCGTTGCTGATAAACTCACCTGTCAATTGAGTTACGATGAGAGTAAATATTTTTATTATATGAGATTTAGAAGTAAGTGATGTGATATATGTAAGAGTGATTAGATTTAATAATGATGATTTTAGTAGTACACATAAATATTTAATTATATATATATTGTAAAAGGAAGAAACCTTTTAAAAGAAAGCAGCCTTTTCAAAGGAGGAACCAGCGACCCTCCCCTTCCTTTTTCATTCTTCGGTTTCTTCCTCCCATTCTTCTTCATTCTTAGAAAAGAACTAGTGGTTGTTTTAAAAAAATAAAATAAAAACTCCATTTACTACTAGATCTAAGCTTACATTCAAGAAGTATTAGGAAGGAAAGTTGCTCATATCTACAAGGTGGTGCTTTATTTGAGGTGAGACACTTACTTCCTTCTCATTTTTTCCTAAATTCGTAAACTTTATACGGCGGAGGAATGAGTGAAATTTTTGAATTCTTAACAAATCATTTGTTGTTGTTGTTGTTGATGATGATTTTGTTAGTAATGGTTTTTTTAAAAAAAAGAAATTGATTGTTTATGTGTTTGAGTTATGTAATGCGTTATTTGCAAATAAATGAGTTTGAACTGAAGTTGAAATTTTACAAAAAAAAAAAATTTAGAGTTGTTAAAGTTGTGAAAAAGTTCAAATTTTAACTAAATTAAAGAGTTTGAGCAAAATGTTAGATTGAAATTAAAATGTTTAGAGTTAAAAATGTTACTCTTTAATTACTCTGGAACTGAGTTTAAAAAAGAAATTTAGAGTACTTTATTAACTCAAATTTTTGGTGCTCTGATGGTTGAGTGTTATAACTTAAAGGATAAAAATATTTGAATTATTGAGTATGCGTATGTGTGAATTGAAAAATATTCGTTTTTATTTAGTTTTAAATAAATAATGTATCACTTGGTTGTGAAAGTTATTTTTTATGTGAAAATGATTTAATTTTGGAATTATGATGTGGTTGGATAAATTTTGATGGTGAAAAAATTGTTATAAATCCTTATGCTTATGTAGTTAGCTCCTTGAGTCTCGAAAAGGAATCGAGACCGTTGTCACCGAGTTAGCGGTGGCGAGAACTCTGATATATTAATCCTGTCATGATGATTAAAGAAAAACGATTTTTCTTAGTTTATGTATTTCCAATAATAGTGGTTATGATTAATGATTAAGAATGTATACACATGATTAACAAATTTTTGAACTTTTGATTTAAGGAAAATTAGTGAATTGTGATTTCATGCTCTGTATATATATACTTTAAATTTTTAGAAAAGTTTTCCTGATTTTATTTAAAGTTTCAAGTTTATTAAGTAAAGGTTAAAGTCTTGAGTAAGAAATTATAAACTTTGTTCAAAAATATATATTTAAAAAATAAGATGAAAATATTTTAAAGAGTTAGAACTTTGAAACTAGAAAAAAAATATATTCATTGATATTTATTTTGTGTGATTATATTGTTATGAGGTAAATACTTTGATTGAACTTTTATTCTTTCAAAAAATATAGTGGATCAAACTTGTAGTTATTTGAGAAAAAAAATTGAGTTATGGCAAATTTGAGAAAAATTTGTGGTTGTGTAGAATAATAATTTAAATCGTTTGGAAAAATTGTTAGTGAATTCACTGAAAAATTAAAGGATGTTAATTTCTAAAAATATGTTTTATATGTTGAAAGTGTGTTGTGGTTAATAATACCATTCGTACTTACTCAATGTAAACTCTTTTAGTGAAATATACTCTAAGGGGTTAGGAGTAAGAAAGGGTTTGTAAGGTAGTTAAAGTTTCAAGGATTAATTTGACTAAGACAAACACTATTTGATTGAAGGTGTGGTAGTGATAACTGTTGAAAAACCTATAATTAAGGTAAGGGCTCCTTCCAAAATTTTAGTTTGCACACAGGGACCTTATATGTGTGATTTATGTATGATTGATGTGTGAATATGTGATGATTAAAATTGATGTGATAATGCATTCTTGAGTGATAATACGTGCTGGTACATGTTATGAATTTTATTGAAGATTATATGTCTTTAGTATGCTTTGTAAAATGTATGAAAAATAATTAGTGTGTAATGAGTATTAAATGGAGAGTCTTTTAATAGCTAAATTTACATAATGATTGTTGTGAAAGAGTTAGAGTATGCTCACGCATTTCATAATTAGTGGTGACCGTGATGGGCTATGATCGTGATGGGACATGGGGTGGTTCCTTGAGTTGATTGGTCCACCTTATCCTTACAAAGATTTTGGAGTCGTGTAGATCTGTGATAGATTACACTCTAGTAAATCGTGTTGATCTGGGATAAGTGGCACCTCGGTAATTAGTACTAGTCTGTGAGTGGCGGTACATTTATGATTTACGTCCATCGAGGAGGGTTTGAAAATTCTGGAATCATGTGCATTGCATTAGGGTGTTTGGCACGCGACTCAATTTGTTGTAATATGATAATTGTATATACGTACTATGTTATTGTTTGTTATCATGCCATAATTGCTAAGTGTTATTGCTGGTCTTTATGACATATTTGTTAATTTCAGTTGGTGACCCTTTACATTATTGTGGAAATTGGGCTTTGCCCTCAGATGAAACCCAAGTTCGTTCCACCAATTATTACCTTGACAACGAAAACATCGTTAGACTTCCATGATCGACACTCGCCGACTGCTTGGAGTCGGTCAAAAGGAAGTTTTTAGACAAATACTTCTCGATGAGTACCAGGACTAAGTTGGACTATGATTTTCTTAAACTCTATCAGGGAAATAGGACATTTGGTGAGTATGCTGCTAAGTCTGAGTCATTGTCAAAGGATTTTAGGTTTTTCGTGAAGAGTTTGATGAACAATTTATGTGTCACAGTTTCTAAAATGGAAAAAGTATGAGATTCAAGACTTTGTCCTGCCATTGGTAGTTCAGCGTTTCCATGTCTTAGTGAAGAAATGTAGAGAATTTGAGGATATGAAGAACAAGAGGGCCAATCGAGGAGGGAACTTTAGTTCAGGGGGCCTAGTCGGGTGAACCATCAGAACAACAAAGGAAAACAAGTTGTTAAGCCCTATAACCGACCACATAACAACAATAGGGGTCAGAATCGCCCAGTGAACCAGAACTTTAGAAGACAATTAGGACAATTAATTCAAGGTTTCCAATGTGGGGAAGAGGGACATTATGCTAATACTTGTATCTCTAAGAGTCTTCCATGCTACAATTTCCAAAATCTATGGCACTTTGCAAGGGATTGCAAGGCTCCAAAGGTGGAACGAAAATGAATGCAACAATGGCTACTCGTCCTACTGCTAAGGGATGCGTTTATTGCATGGGTGCTGAAGCTGGAAATCAATCTAGCAATTTGATCCAACGAGACTGTGAGATTGTAGGTAACACTCTAACTGCACTTTTTGATTCGGGGGCAACCCATTCCTTCATTGCTATGGACTTTGTGAATCGTTTGAAGTTATATGTGTCTTCTCTGCTTTTTGATTTGGTTGTTTCCACACTTGCTAAGACTTTGACCGTAAATATTGCATGATTACATTGTCAAGTAACTATCCAGAATAGGGATTTCTTGATTAATTTGATTTGTTTACCACTACAATCACTCGAGGTCATTCTCGGTATGGATTGGATGTCGTATCATTATGTAATCTTGGATTGTGCTCGCAAATTGGTTATTTTCCCCGAGTCAGGAGTCGTTCGATATCTAGCTGCTAACAAACTCGGAGTGTCACTGAGAGATGGAACTCAAGAGTTTCTTTCATTAGCTAACATGGAGGGAAAGATAAATGTGAGCATAGAAGACATGGTGCTTGTCAAGAAGTATCCAGACGTATTTCCAACAAAAATTCAAGGATTACCACTAGTAAGAGAGGTGGAGTTCTTCATTGATCTACACCCAGGAACCAAACCTATTTCGATTGCGCTGTATCGGATGTCTCCATTGGAACTGAATGAGCTCAAGGGCCAAATTGAAGATTTGTTGTAAAAAGGATTTATTAGACCAAGTGTGTCACCATGGGGAGCTCCGGTATTGTTAGTTAAGAAGAAAGACGAAAGTTCGCGCTTATGTGTGGATTATAGACAACTTGATAAGGCAATTATTAAGAATCATTATCCTTTACTACATATCGATGATTTGATGGATCAGTTGAGAAGAGTTGTGGTGTTTTCGAAGATTGATTTGAAGTGAGGTTACAAATAGATTCAAGTAAGAGAAGGAGATATTCATAAAACTGCTTTCCGAACCCGTTACGGAAATTATGAATATCTTGTTATGCCATTTGGAGTTACCAATGCACCAGCAATTTTTATGGATCACATGAATAAAATCTTTAGCCCATTTCAGGATAAGTTTTTTGTGGTGTTCATTAATGATATATTAATTTATTCAATGACTAAGTAAGAACATGGAGAGCATTTGCGTCAAGTTCTTGAAGTATTACGTGAGAAGCAATTGTATGCCAATCTGTCGAAGTGAGAGTTTTGGCTAGAAGAAGTAAACTTCATAGGACATGTGATAACCAAGGAAGGAATCGATGTAGATCTGACAAAGATTGAGACAATCCTCGCTTGGAAACAAACTTAGACTATCACTGGCATACGAAGTTTCGTCGGGCTGGCAGGATACTACAGGAGATTTATTGAAGGTTTTGCTAAGATTGTAGCTCCATTGACACAACTCACTAAAAAGGATCAGCCGTTCGCATGGACAAAGAAGTGTGAGAAAAATTTCCAGTTACTAAAGAAAAAGTTGACAACCTCACCAATATTGGTCTTACCAAACCCAGAAGAACCATACAAAGTTTACTGTGATGCGCCTCACAATGGTTTGGGATGTGTCCTGATGCAACACAATAAGGTCGTGGCCTACGCCTCAAGACAATTGAAGACTCATGAAAGAAATTATCCTACTAATGATTTAGAGCTTGCTGTTGTAGTTTTTGCATTAAAGATATGGAGGCACTACTTATATGGATGCACGTTCACAGTGTTCAATGATCGTAAGAGTTTGAAATATTTGTTTGATCAAAAGGAATTGAACATGTGTCATAGAAGATGGATGATGACTCTCAATGATTTTGATTTTACATTACAGTACCACCCTGGGAAGGAAAATGTGGTGGCTAATGCGTTGAGTAGGAGAAGTGTGTCAATGCCTTCAGCATTAATGGCTAGACAACAAAAGTTCTGGGAGCATTTAGAGACCTACATTTGGACGTCTAGTTTGCACCGGGGATTTTGAAATTCAAAATGATTAAGATTTTGAGTGGTATACTTGAAGACATTGCGAAGTTTCAAGATGACGCATTAATCCAAGAGAAGAAGAACCTAATAGTACAAAGGAAGACAACTGAGTTTAAGATTGGACCAGATAATATTTTGAGATGTAATGAGAGGATTTGTGTATCAACAATTGCATATATGAGGAAAACAATTTTAGAAGAGGCTTATAAGAGTAAATTAAGTATCCATCCCGGAGCAACAAAGATGTATCAGGACTTGAGACAGAAATATTGAGTGTCAGGAATGAAGAGGCATGTAGCAGAGTATGTATCAATTTGTTTAACTTGTTAGAAGCGAACGTGGAACATCAACGGCTTGCTAGAATGTTACAACCTTTAGATATACCTGAATGGAAGTGAGACAATATTTCCATGGACTTTATAATCAGATTGCCAAAAACAAGGAGAAAAAATGATTCCATTTGGGTGATAGTGGATCGATTAACTAAATCCGCACACTTTTTACCAGTAAAGACCATCTATAAGGTAGATAAGCTAACATAGATCTACATTATTGAGATTGTGAGATTACACAGAGTACCATCTAATATTGTATAAGACCATGGCTCGAAATTCACATCGCACTTTTAGGGAGCGTTGCATGAAGCGTTGGGAACGAAACTAAGATTGAGCTCAACATATCATCCACAAGCGGACGTACAGACGGAGGAGTTATGCGGACAAGCGTCATAGACCTTTAGAATTCAAGCAGGATGACCATGTGTTTCTCAGAGTCATAGCTACAACTAGAGTTAGCAGAGCCATAAAATCAGAGAAATTAACCCCCGAAGTTTATTGGACCATACCAAATTGCTGCACGAATTGGACCTCTGGCTTATTGGATTGCATTACCTCCAATATTCACGACGTTGTTCGCAATTTAGGAAATACATTTCAGATCCGTCGTATGTGATCGAACCAGACACAGTTCAACTAAAGGATAACTTGTCATTTCAAGTACTACCTGTAAGAATTGAGGACGAGAAGATTAAGCGGTTAAGGAACAAGGAACTTTTGTTGGTCAAAGTGATTTGGAACCCAACTACTAGAGATGCGACTTGGGAACTGAAGAGTAAGATGAGGGAACAACACCCTGATTTGTTTATCGACGCATAGTCTCGCAAACGAAACTAATTTTTAGGGGAGTAGTAATGTAAGACTCTGAATTTTCTAAACTCTAAATTATGCAATTTTAGTCTATTTTGTGTTGAATTGTTTAGGCCTTTAGCCCAATTTTTTTTTTGTGAATTAAGTACCAAAAATATATTTTGTTAGTGTTACTAATATGTTTAATATATATATATATATATATATATATATATATAATTAAGTTATAGAAAATTTATTATTGATAAAATTTTAAAATGTCACTCTTTGCTGATAAATTCATCTGTCATTTGAGTTGCGACGAGAGTAAATATTTTTATTATATTAGATTTAGAAGTGAGTAATACGATGTGTGTAAGAGTGATTAGATATTATAATGATGATTTTAGTAATATACATAAAAATTTGATATATATATATATATATATATATATATATATATTTTGTAAAAAGAAGAAACTTTTTGAAAGATAGCAGCAGTCTTTTCAAAGGAGGAACCAGGGACCCTCCCCTTCATTTTTCACCATTCTGATTCTTCCTCCCATTCTTCTTCTTTCTAAGAAAAGAACTAGTGTTGGTTTAAAAAAATAAAATAAAAACTCCATTTTCTACTATATCTAACCTTCCGGTGCTTGTGAGTTAATTTATTTGAGGTGAGACACTTACTTCCTCCACCTTTTTTCCTAAATTCGTAAACTTTATACGGTGAGGGAATGAGTGAAATTTTTGAATACTTAACAAATCCTTTGTTGTTATGTTGTTGATGATTTTGTTAGTAATAGTTTTAAAAAAATGAAATTGATTTTTCATGTGTTTGAGTTACGTAATAAGTTATTTGCAAATAAATGAGTTTGAACTGAAATTTAAATTTTACAAAAAAAAAAATGGAGTTGTTAAAGTTGTGAAAATGTTCAAATTTTAACTAAGTTAAAGAGTTTGAGCAAAAAGTTAGATTGAAATTAAAATGTTGAGTTAAAAATGTTACTCTTTTAATTACTCTTGAACTAAGTTTAGAAAAGAAATTTATAGTACTTTATTAACTCAAAATTTTGGTTCTCTAATGGTTGAGTGTTATAACTTAAAGGATAAAAATATTTAAATTATCGAGTATGCGTATGTGTGAATTGGAAAATATTCATTTTTATTTAGTTTTAAATAAATAATGTATCACTTGGTTGTGAAAATTATGTTTTATGTGAAAATGATTTAATTTTGGAATTATGATGTGGTTGGATAAATTTTGATGGCGAACAAATTGTTATGAATCCTTATGTTTATGTAGTTAGCTACTCGAGTCTCGAAAAAGAATCGAGACTATTGTCACCGAGTTAGCGGTGGGGAGAACTCTGATATATTAATGTTGTTGTGGTGATTAAAGAAAAATAATTTTTCTTAATTTATGCATTTCCAAGAATAGTGGTTATGATTAATGGTTAAGAATGTATACACATGATTAAAAAATTTTGAACTTGTGATTTAAGGAAAATTAGTGATTTGTGATTTCAAGCTTGTATATGTATACTTTCAATTTTTAGAAAAGTTTGCATGATTTTAATTAAAGTTTCAAGTTTATTAAGTAAATGTTAAAGTCTTGAGTATGAAATTCTTTTTTAAAAAAACCAAAGTTTTATGAATTAAAATACAAACTTTGTTGAAAAATATATGTTTTTTTTTTAAAGATGAAAATATTTCAAAGAGTTAGAACTTTGAAACTAGAAGAAAAAAAAAATATTTATTGATATTTGTTTTGTGTGATTATGTTGTTATCAGGTAAATACTTTGATTGAACTTTTAATATTTAAAAAAATGTAGTGGATCATATTTGTAGTTATTTGAGAGAAAAAAATGAATTATGGTAAATTTGAGAAAAATTTGTGGTTGTGTGAAATTTTTTGAGAATAATAATTTAAAACGTTTTGAAAATTTGTTAGTGAATTCACTGAAAATTAAAGGATGTTAATTTCTAAAAATATGTTTTATATGTTGAAAGTGTGTTGTGGTTAATAATACTATTAATTTGACTAAGTCTTTTAGTAAAATATACTCTAAGGGGGTTAAAAGTAAGAAAGGGTTTGTAACGTAGTTAAAGTTTCAGGGATTAATTTATTAAGTCAAACACTGTTTGATTGAAGGTGTCTGCGCGAGCGAGATTTTTTTGTTGTGTTTGATTGAAGGTGCGATAGTGATAACTGTTGACAAAGCTATAATTAAGGTAAAGACTCCTTCCAAATTTTTAGTTTGCACATAGGAACCTTATATGTGTGATTTATATATGATTGATGTTTGAATATGTGATGATTAAAATCGATGTGATGATGCATTTTGAGTGATAATACGTGTTGGTACATGTTATGAATTTTATTGAGGATAATATGTCTTGAGTATGCTCTGTAAAAAAAGTATGAAAAATTATTAGTGTGTAATGAGTATTAAAAGGGGAGTCTTTAAATAGCTACATTTACATAATGGTTGTTGTAAAAGAGTCAGAGTATGCTCATGCATTTCATAATTAGTGATTATTTGATGGGACACAGTGTTAGTGGTGACCAGGATGGGCCATAGTGTTAGTGGGGTCATGGGGTGGTTCTTTGAGTTGATTGGTCCAACTTATCCTTACAAGAATTTTGGAGTCGTGTAGGTCTGTGATAGACTACACTCTAGTGAATCGTGCTGATATGTGATAGGTGGCACCTCGATAATTAGTACATGTTTGCGAGATGTGGTACATTTATGATTTACAACCATCAAGGAGGGTTTGGAAATTTTGGAATCATGTGCATTGGCCTATAAGCATTTCATTAGGGTGCTTGACACACAAGTCATATTTGTTATAATATGATAATTGTATATACATATTATGTTATTGTTTGTTATCGTGCCATAATTGCTCAGTATTATTGTTTTTCTTTATGACTTAATTTTTATATGTTATTTGTTAATTTCGATTGGTGACCCTTTACATTATTGTGGAAATTGGGCTTTCCCCTCAGATGATACTCGAGTTAGTTCCACCGATTATTACCTTGACGACGAAAACATCGTTAGACTTCCCTGACCGACATTCACCGACTGCTTGGGGTTACGACCTCATCTCAAGCAGGGGTTCTTATACGGGGAAGCTAGTGAGGACAAGTAAGAGAACTGGGGCAATATATCTCGTGGGTGGATCTGACATCTAAGAGCATCTCCAGCGGTACGTAAATGCGTTCGCCCGCCAGGGTGTAATAACTTAAAATTTAGTTTTTTGTGAGTTCACCGTTGGAGTTGTGTCAATGTGTCATCACGGTACTGTCAGGAAGGAACGGTACTTCATAACGGTTACCTTTTCTTAAAATTAATTTATGTATAATAATAAATATATCACGGTTAGTGGTGGATCCTATCTAATGAACCCCTGAGTTCATCGTTGGAGTAAAAAATGAATAAATTATTTCAAGATGATGTGGCATGGTGGATCCCATTTAATGAACCCATATTGAGTTCACCGTTGGAGATTCTCTAAGGAGACTGATCCTTTTTTTGGATGATGAAGAGGAGGAAGTTACTTCTATGAGAGATACTGCGTCAGATAGGACTTGCGTAGAGTGTGGAGGTCACCCTTGTTAATGTAGTTATTAATGGATGATCATATTAGTTTTTGGTTATATATGGTCTTAGTGTCTTTCTTTTGGTGGTTGTACTTATTTTGTTTCGGGATGACTGTACCTATGACATTCTTTGACAGTTGACTTTTGTTTGGTGGGTCCATGTTCCATTTTTTTTACGTGATCATGGGGGAGATAACATTCTTGGAGCTGTACTTATGTGTAGGTGTCTGGCGAGAATACCCCAGGGGTATGAGCGATGTCTGATATGATGTGATTATTTATGATTCTTGTCGTTTTGTGTTACGACGTATTATTTTATTAAGTTGTTTTAAAAAAAAATGTGCTCGCGTTTTTAAAAATCGGGGTGTTACATAAAGTGTGTTAGAACCAAGTTGGTTTTATACTTAGAGTTTTGATGTTAAAAAAAATATTTTATGTAAACAATATATATGACTTCATAGAGTATGAAATAATATTCATGTTTTTGAAAATAATCTAAAATGTGATTTGATTCAGATTTATAATTGAAGAAAATTTGGACCAAGTTGGAAAGAAGATATGGTCAAGATTTGAAAAAGATTTGATAAATAATTTGTTGAGACAAAATCTCTCTCAAATGATTTTAATGATAACAAAATTAGTTAAAAAATTATGATTATGGTTAATGACTAATTTGTGTTTTTGAGGGAGTTCATATAAGAAAACAAGTTATTAATCATTAAGAGAAAAAGGAGAAAAATCTGATTCAAATTTGGAGGATTGGAATTCAAGAGGATGACCTCGTAAGAGGATGAAGCTTCAAATCTGCAAAATACTCATCCTCACCAAAACAAATGTTTTTTATTCATTAAAGAAAGGCCAAACAGTATTAAAGAATGAATGAATAAAGCATTTGAAATAAAGAAGTCATAAGGCAAAAGAATAGGTACGAGGATGGCCAATATAATGTAAGAGGATGGTAGTACGATATTGGAGGACGGTTCTATAAAGTCCACATCATTTCCAAATGTTGAAAGCGACCTATCCTATCATGTGAAAATGCTAAAAGCAGACCTATATATCATTCTTGTATGATTGAAAAACAATGTAGAGTCAATCTACAGAAAGGCAACAACAAACAAGCCAAAACTAGAAGCTTTCACATGTCTTGAAGAAAGGAATTTTGAACCACGTGCAAGAGGATGACAGTACTATGTAAGAGGATGGTTCTCTATTGTCAACATCACTCTAAAAAGTTGAAAACAACCTAGCCCTTCATCTTTCAGAAAGGTTGTAGCCCACAAAGTCAAAGATATAGCCTTACATGTCTTGAAGAATGAGAAAAGAAAAGGAAAACTCAAGATCAAGTTCCAAGGAGGTTGATCCTTCTGCTCGAGGATGGACTAAATCTGTCCAAGGATAACTGGATGGCAATTCTGTAATTATGATGAAAACCTTGGACTTTTTTATTAAATTTCCAACGATCATAAAGAACTTATCACATGGAAAGATCATCATAAAACTTCTATAAAAGGCAACAAGCTCTTCATCATCAAATACACAACAATATTGCATAAAAAGATCAAGTATCTCAAAGCTATCAAGAGCAATATCCATCCTCTCTTTATACTTTCTATAATCTTACACTAGATATTTGAAATATCTTTTGAGAAAGTGTATAAGTAAAGAGAAACAATCTTATTCATATTACATTGTAATTTCCAAGTGAGTTACACTTAGAAATAGTTGGAACTTGTTAGAAACAAGATTGTAAGCTTGGTGAGGCTAAAGAATACACAAAGTGTAATCATCCTCTGTGAGAGGTCGATCAGTTTTATCATTAGTTAAATCTCACAAGTGTGTGAGGACTGGACGTAAGATGTGTGTGTCATTCTCTTCATTTTCTCTTTCTTTTACTCAGCACAAATTCAAAGGTTTGAATAACCATCCTCGAGTTCGCATCCTCTTAGAGAGGATAGCTTTTCAAACACGTGAAAAATACTTTTAAACAGTAAAATCCTTATTCAACCCCCCTTCTAGTGATATTTAGTTACATCAATTGGTATCAGAGCAAGGTTCTCTATAAAATTACATCTAACAGTGTAAGAGAAAAAGATCCAAAAGAAAAAATGTCAAAAGCTAAGTATATTCCTGAAGGAGGATCATTCAGCCGACCTCCCTATTTTGATGGAACAGATTACTACCACCAGAAAGGTAAGATGAGACGATTTCTCATATCACAAGATAACAACATGAGGTCTGTGGTTGAAAACTGGGATCACGTCATTAGAACCAACAACACAGGCGCAACATCAGATGAGAAACCTCAAGCACAGTGGACGGCAAATGAAAACGCTAAGGTACTCCTAAACTCTAAAGCTCATTTATTTCTAACGTGTGCTTTGAGAAGGGAAGAATATGACAGAGTTGAAGAATGCAAAAAAATGCTACGGAACTCAGGGACACTCTAAGGATCCATCATGAAGGATCAAGTCACGTAAAAGAAGCGAGGATTGACATGGGAGTAAGAGATTTCAAACTTTTTGAAATGAAGGAGGAGAAAACCATTGATGAAATGTTCTCAAGGTTTACAATCATATTAATCAACTTGAGATCTCTTGGAAAGGTATACTCCGTTCAAGAAAGGATAAGAAAAATCCTAAGGAGTTTACCAAAAGAATGGAGGCCAATGGTGACTGCCATTACAGAAGCAAGAGACTTGGCCAACATGAAATTGGAAGATTTAGTTGGAACTTTAAGAGCTCATGAACCATTATTGCTGGCTGACAAACCAAGCAGAAAAAGAAAAATGATTGCTTTAAAAACAAGTCAAATAGAAAGTTCATCCTCTAAGAAGACTGAATATGTCATGAAAAAGGAAAGCTCAGAGTATCCTCTATCTGAGGAAGAACATGAACTCGCTCTGATTTCCAGAAGAATTCAGAGGATGATAAATCGAAGAGGACAAGATAGACGATCTCCTCAAAAAGAAAAAACCGACAAAAGTCAGATAACTTAATTTGGACGCAAGTCCTCTCAACAAAAGGAACTCAAGAAGATTTCCCTACAAAAACAAATCCATGATGATTACTTGGGATGACAGTGACGAGTCATCCTCTAAGCAATAAAAGGAAGAAGAGGCCAACCTCTGTCTCATGGCAAAATCAGAAACTGAAAAAGTAAGCATTTCAAAACTATGTCCTTCTTGTGAACAGTTAGAAATTGAATTTGACAATCTTTTAAATAACTCAAACACTTTATCTCGGAAATATGGTTTCCTCAAAAATCAACTTTATGAAATAGAGAAACTCAATGAGGAACTTCAAGCTAACAATGAAAAATATGAAAAAAAATCATTTTAGATTTGCAGCTGTCTCATGAGAAACTATCTGAGCAACATAATTTTTTAAATAAAAAGAATGTCAGAATTCATCCTCCAGAAGAGGACACAGAAAAGGAAATTTTAAAAGTAGAGGTTGAAGAACTAAAAAATGACATTACCAACTTTGTTAAATCTACTGAATCATTTCAAAAGATAATGGGATCTCAATCTAGAATCTTTGACAAAGCTGGTATTGGATTTAAAAGTTCTCAAAAACAAAAATTATATGAAAACTTTTTCTTGCCAAAAACACAAGAGGATAGGCCAAAATACACTTTTTGCAATAAACTTGGGCATACTTTCAAAAACTGTCATGCTAAGAAGAAAGCTGACAACATAAAGAAAAAATGTTCATTTTGTGGTAAACATGGACACCATGATTCTATTTGTTATCACAAAAAGAAAATCCTCACAAGAGTAAAAACTAACCAACAAGGACCCAATGTTATATGAGTACCTAAGTTATTTTTAAACTCTAACACATGATCATCCTCCGATCTACAAAAGAAAGCCTTGGTACTTGGACAGTGGCTGCTCAAGGCATATGATAGGGGATAAACATTGCTTTATTTCCTTGGACATAAACGATGGAGGGTCAGTCACGTTTGGTAACAATGATAAAGCTAAAAAAAAGGGTACATATATTATTCGTAAAAATAATTCTGCTAAAATTGAAAATGTTCAGTATGTGGATGGTTTAAAACATAACTTACTAAGCATTAGTCAATTATGTGATAGTGGATTTGAAATTATTTTTAAGCCTACTGATCATAACATTTGGGCACATGTTTTTAGCTTTTTAATTTGGTATTTTAAAAGCTCTTTATAGCTTAGATTAATAATTTTAGCTTGTTTCTAAACTTTGGGTCGAATTTGAATTATAATTTTTATTATTTGCAATTTAATTTTATTATTTATATTTTGACTCTTTCTCGCTCTGTAGGTCATATAACTTGAGCTTTGGATATCAGATTGGCACCTATGAGCAGACGTTGGAAAGATAAAAATCTAAGCTACAACTTTTGTGTTGGAAAGAAAGACCAATTCTGAACTTTACTGGGCCGAAATTACAAATTTTGTAATCTGGATATTTGTAATAATTTTAATTAGTGTGCAACTAGTTTTTAAACCCTAAAGTCCAATAACAAGTACTATATATTGGCAAATTTGTTTCTTTTCTAAGGACGGAAAAATAAGAATTGAAATTGCTACAAGAAATAAACAGTTTTATTTTAATTTCATGGAAGGCTAATTTTATAAGATTAATCCACGAGTTCAGAGTTTCAGCAACACCTTGAGATTCAGATTACACTGTCAATTTCTATTCATGATTCTATTCTTGTTTATTTGATTATACTGATATTTTGATTGCTTAAATTGAATTTCAATAGGATTGATTGAATTTATTTGACATAATTTGGTTTCGGTTTCTAATTTAATTGAATTATAATTTTGCGACGCTTGATCGTTAATTATAATATTTTGATGATTGTGATGCTTAATTCAATCAAAGAAACCAAATTCACATAGGATTGATTACGCTTGTTTGATCAATTCTACAGTCAAATAAGAATAGAATCATAAATTAGAAATTAAACTCATTGATAGAATCTGTGATAGGTTTGAAACTCGAATAAGTGGATTAATTGTTTTGCTCATCCGTTAAAACAAAAATCTAAAAAACCCCCCCTTTTTAATTTCAATTTTCAATTCGGTTATTATTACTATATCAGAAGTCCTTGCGAAACGATTTGAGTTATTACCTCTATTTACATTTTATCAATTGTATTTGACCCGTGTGCGACAACGGATCAAATTGGCGCAGTTGCCGGGGACTCTCTGATAATAATATTAACCCTGTTTTTAGGCGACTGTCTCAGATTGCTCCGAAATTTCACCAGAAAATCAGGAAAACAAAATCAAGGAGCAGGACTCCGTATAAGTTCCTTATACGGAAATGACGGTCAAAATCCCAAATTCCTTCGTTTAGACATTCTTTTTAATTTTTTTTTTAATTTTTCATATTCTCCAAAAATTCCAAAAAAAATTGCGTTGCCTTTATTTGAATTTTAGAAATTTTTTATAGTATTTTTATATTTTTTGGATTTTATTTGATAGGATTTTCTATTTTTCACTTCAATTTTAGCATTTGGGACATTGTTGGAAATTTCCGAATTGTTATTTTGTATTGCATTGTTATGATGATGCATGACAAGGGCTAGTTCTGTGAATTTTCATTCTCTTGAACCTGAAATAGATAGGACATTTCATTTACGTCGTAGACTTAATAGAGCTGCTAGTGTTAACGAGTTAGAGTTAGATACTGAAATTGACAACTTATTGTAAAATATGGCTGATGCGAATAATAGAACCTTAAGACAACTTGATGCACCTAATGTCAACTATAATGCATTATGTATCACATATCCTGAAGTTATTGTACCATTTGAACTTAAATCTGGTTTAATACACTTGCTTCCAAGGTTTAATGGTCTTGCAGGTGAGGATCCCCACAAACACTTGAAGGAATTCCATGTTGTGTGTTCTACCATGAAGCCTCAAGGAGTCACAGAAGACCACATTAAGCTGAGAGCCTTCCCATTTTCACTCCAAGATGCTGCCAATGACTGGTTATACTACCTTCAACCAGGTTCTGTTACAAGTTGGAATGATCTCAAGATATTGTTTCTAGAAAAATTCTTCCCTGCCTCAAGAGCTGCTTCAATTAGAAAAGAAATATGTGGTATCAGGCAGATTGACAGGGAATCATTACATGAGTATTGGGAGAGATTCAAGAAATTAGTGTCAAGTTGTCCTCATCACCATATTTCTGAACAATTGCTCATCCAATATTTTAATGAAGGCTTGCTACCTATGGATAGAAGCATTTTGGATGCTGCTAGTGGGGGAGCACTTGTCGATAAGACCCCAGAAGTGGCAAGGGTGTTGATTGAGAACATGTCCATTAATTCTCAGCAGTTTACAACTAGAAACAATTCAACAGTGTTGACAAAGGGTGTGAATGAAAATCAAGCTTCTTCCCACAAGAATTTAGAAGAAAAACTTGATGAGCTTACATCTTTAGTAAAAAAATTGGAAATAGGTAAAACCCAAACAGTTGTTTGCGGTATATGCACTTCTCCAAAGCATCCTTCAGATTCATGTCCTACATTGCGAGAAGACCCAATTGCTGATGCTCCTCAAGCATATGCAGCAAATATATACAATCCTCAAGCCAACTATGATCTATCATCTAACAGGTACAATCTTGGTTGGAAAAACCATCCCAACCTGAGATAGGGGAATTCATCTACACAACAACAACCTAGGCAGCAGCAGCAAATTATTCCTCCACAACAAAACAATGCACCTTCATTAGAGGACCTCGTTAAACAGATGGCTGTCCATAATCTCCAATTTCAACAAAGAACATATTCCACCATTCAAAATTTGGAAACAAAGATTGGTCAGCTATCCACTTCAATCAATCAATTACATGCTCGGGGGTCAAACCAATTGCCTGCACAATCAGTAGTAAATCCAAATGCTCCCAATGTTAGTGCAATTACATTGAGGTATGGGAAAGCTGTTGAAATACCAAAGGTACCTGAAACTGTAGTAAAAAATAACAAGGTTGTTGAGGATACTTTGATATATGAAACTGTTGATGTTGAGCAAAATGTACCACTTCCTTTTCCTCAAAGGGCAGTGAAGACTAAGAAAATGGACGAGGAAGATAGGGACAACGAGATCCTGTATACTTTTAGGAAGCTGGAAGTGAACATTCCCATTCTTGAAGCAATTAAACAGATTCCAAGATATGCAAAATTTCTAAAAGATTTGTGCACACACAAGAGAAAGTTAAAAGGAAATGAAAGAGTAAACATGGGGCGAAATGTTTCAGCCCTCATTCAGCCCATGCCTCAGAAATGCAAAGATCCAGGAACTTTTTCCATTCCATGTACCATAGGCAATAGTCAATTTGAAAATGCTACGTTTGATTTAGGAGCTTCCATTAATGTTATGCCTACATCTATTTTTAACTCTCTTACTCTTGAACCTTTACAAAGTACATGTGTTACCATTCAATTGGCGAATAGGAGCAATATTCGCCCCACTGGACTTGTGGAGGATGTACTTGTTCGAGTTAATGAATTGATATTTCCTGCAGATTTTTACATTCTGGACATGGATGGAGAGAATAAGTCCAACAGGGCGCCTATCATCTTAGGCAAACCATTCTTGAAAACTGCTAGAACAAAAATTGATGTGCATGCTGGAACTCTATCCATGGAATTTGGTGATAGCATTGTTAAATTTAACATCTTTGATGCTATGAAACACCCCGTGGAAGAGTATTCTGTTTTTCAAATTGAATTGCTTGCTGATATGGTTGATGACACTTACCCCGATATATTTGCCACTGATTTTCCTTCATTGTCTGGTTTTGGTGATACTTATACTTGTGAACTTTGTACAGATACTCAATTGTGTTCTGTGTGTGCTAAATCGAAGCTGCCTTGTAAGTTGATCATTGTATTGATATCGATATTTCTAGTAACATAACTGATTTTGCATACTTTGCTTCGGCCACTAGTGTTGTACATTCCATTGAACAACCACCGACTATAGAGCTTAAACCACTTCCTGAAATTTTGAAATATGCTTATTTAGAAGGAAGTGGCAAGTTACTTATGATTACTCCAGCCAAACTTGAAGATGAACATGAAGAGAAGCTGTTGCAGATTTTGAGAAAACGCAGGAAGGCAATCGGATAGACCTTGGCTGATATTCCTGGTATTAGCCCATCCATGTGTATGCATAAGATACTACTGGAGGACGGGGTAAAATCAGTCAGGCAGCCCCAAAGGCGACTTAACCCATTAATTTTGGATGTTGTAAAAAAGACGTGACCCAACTCTTGCAAGAAGGCATTATATACCTCGTCTCTGATAGTCAATGGGTGAGTCCGGTGAAGATAGTCCCGAAGAAAACTGGACTCACAGTGGTTACAAATGAAAATAATGAACTTATCCCCACACGAGTGCATAACAGTTGGAAGGTATGCATCAATTACTGGAGACTAAACCAGGCAACTAGAAAAGATCATTTTCCTTTACCATTCATTGATCAAATGCTTGAACGTTTGGCTGGTAAGTCACATTATTGTTTTCTTGATGGTTTTTCTGGTTATTTTCATATCCATATTGCACTAGAGGACCAAGAAAAGACTACATTCACTTGTCCTTTTGGCACATTTGCCTACAGGAGGATGCCTTATGGCCTATGCAATGCTTCTGACACTTTCCAACACTGTGTGATTAGTATTTTCTCTGACTTGATAGAAAATTGTATTGAAGTTTTCATGGATGATTTTACTGTGTATGATTCCTCATTTGATGCATGCTTGAACAATTTAGATAGAGTTTTGCATAGATGTATTGAAACTAACCTTGTGCTGAATTATGAAAAATGTCATTTTATGGTTGAACAAGGCATAGTTTTAGGACATGTGATCTCTAAAAATGGGATAGAAGTGGATCCTGCCAAGATTGATGTGATTTCAAATTTTCCTTACCCATCTTGCATCCGCGAGATTCGTTCTTTTCTTGGCCATGCAGGTTTTTACAAACGCTTTATCAAGGATTTCAGCAAGATAGCTCTTCCGCTGTCAAATTTGTTGCAAAAAGATGTCAGTTTCACCTTTGATGACAAATGCAAGAAGGCGTTTGATTTCTTAAAAGCAGCACTGACCTCTACTCCCATAATTCAGCCACCTAATTGGACCCTCCCTTTTGAAATTATGTGCGATGCATCTAACTATGCCGTGGGAGCAGTCCTTGCACAAAGGGTTGGTAAGGCTGCCCATGCTATTTATTATGCTTCTAGAACTTTAGATTCTGCACATGCTAATTATACTACCACTGAAAAGGAACTTTTAGCTATTGTTTTTGCACTTGATAAGTTTAGATCATATTTGTTAGGTTCAAAGGTAGTTGTTTTTACTAATCATGCAGCTTTGAAGTTCTTGTTGAAGAAACCAAAAGCAAAACCGAGATTGATCCGATGGATGTTGTTACTCTAAGAATTTGATTTAGAGATTAAAGATAAGAGTGAAGCTGAAAATTTGGTGGCAGATTATTTAAGCAGATTAGAAATGGATGAGGACTTCATCCCCATTCAAGATGACTTCCCTGATGAGCAACTGCTACAGTTGCGTGAGGTAACTCCTTGGTTTGCTGATTTAGTTAATTATCTAGTTGCTGGAGTCTTTTCTGCAGATGCATCCCGAACACAAATACACAAACTTAAAAGTGATTCCAAATACTATGTGTGGGATGATCCATATCTGTGGAAATTCTGTAGTGACCAGGTGATTAGGCGATGTGTTTCCCACCATGAGGCTCAATCCATTCTTCATTTTTGTCATGCCTCTCAAACTGGAGGACATTTTGGTCCTCAACGAACAGCAAGAAAAGTCTTAGACTCGGGTTTCTTTTGGCCCACTTTGTTTAAATATGCTTTTGAGACTTACAAAACTTGTGAACAGTGCCAAATAGTAGGAGCAACAATCACTCGTAGGAGTGAGATGTCTCAACAACATATGCTTTTCTATGAAGTATTTGATGTGTGGGGCATTGACTTTATGGACCCTTTTCCTGTATCTTTTGGTTATGTCTATATTTTACTAGTTGTTGATTATGTTTCGAAGTGGGTGGAAGCAATACCCACAAGGACTAATGATTCTAAAGTTGTTGCAGATTTTATCAGATCAAATATTTTTGGCAGGTTTGGAATACCCCGAGCCATCATAAATGATCAAGGCACTCATTTTTGCAACCGCCCCATGGACGCTTTGCTTCGGAAGTATGGGGTTGTGCATAGAGTTTCTACACCTTATCATCCCCAAACTAATGGGCAAGCTGAAGTCTCAAATAGGGAAATCAAACAGATCTTAGAAAATATGGTGCAGCCAAACAGGAAAGATTGGAGCCACCGAATTGAAGAAGCTCTTTGGGCACATAGAACAGCCTACAAAACACCAATAGGAATGTCCCCTTATCGACTTGTGTTTGGTAAGGCATGCCACCTCCCAGTAGAAATAGAGCA
>NC_021160.2:35706394-35713249 GCF_000331145.2 Cicer arietinum | reverse complement strand
ACACTACAAAACTGAGTGTCCTCTCAACAAAAGGAACTCAAGAAGACTTCCCTACAAAAACAAATCCATGATGATTACTTGGGATGACAGTGACGAGTCATCCTATGAGCAAGAAAAGGAAGAAGAGGTCAACCTCTGTCTCATGGCAAAATCAGAAACTGAAAAAGTAAGCACTTCAGAACTATGTCCTTCTTGTGAACAGTTAAAAATTGAATTTGACAATCTTTTAAATGACTCAAACACTTTATCTCATAAATGTGGTTTCCTCAAAAATCAACTTTATGAAATAAAGAAACTCAATGAGGAACTTCAAGCTAAGAATGAAAAATATGAAAAAATCATTCTATGTCCTTCTTGTGAACAGTTAGAAATTGAATTTAACAATCTTTTAAATGACTCAAACACTTTATCTCATAAATGTGGTTTCCTCAAAAATCAACTTTATGAAATAAAGAAACTCAATGAGGAACTTCAAGCTAAGAATGAAAAATATGAAAAAATCATTCTAGATTTGCAGCTGTCTCATGAGAAACTATCTGAGCAACAAAAATGTTTAAATAAAAAGAATGTCAGAATTCATCCTCCAGAAGAGGACATAGAAAAGGAAATTTTAAAAGTAGAGGTTGAAGAACTAAAAAATGACATTACCAACTTTGTTAAATCTACTGAAAATTTCAAAAGATAATGGGATCTCAATCTGGAATCTTTGACAAAGCTGGTATTGGATTTAAATGTTCTCAAAAACAAAAATTATATGAAAACTTTTTCTTGCAAAAAACACAAGAGGATAGGCCAAAATGCACTTTTTGCAAAAAACTTGGGCATACTTTCAAAAACTGTCATGCTAAGAAGATTTTATTTTGTGGTAAACATGAACACCATGATTTTATTTGTTATTACAAAAAGAAAATCCTCACAAGAGTAAAAACTAACCAACAAGGACCCAATGCTATATGGGTACCTAAGTTACTTTTAAACTCTAACACAGGATCATCCTCTGATAAACAAAAGAAAGCTTTGGTACTTGGACAGTGGCTGCTCAAGGCATATGACAGGGGATAAGCATTGCTTTATTTCCTTGGACATAAAGGATGGAGGATGAGTCACGTTTGGTAACAATGATAAAGCTAAAAAAAGGGTACATATATTATTGGTAAAAATAATTCTGCTAAAATTGAAAATGTTCAGTATGTGGATGGTTTAAAACATAACTTACTAAGCATTAGTCAATTATGTGATAGTGGATTTGAAATTATTTTTAAGCCTACTGATCATAGCATTTAGGCACATGTTTTTAGCTTGTTTCTAAACTTTGGGTTGAATTTGAATTATAATTTTATTATTTGTATTTTAATTTTATTATTTATATTTTGACTCTTTCTCGCTCTGTAGGTCATAACTTGAGCTCTGGATATTGGATTGGCACATATGAGTAGGCGTTGGAAAGATACAAATCTGAGCTACAACATTTGTGTTGGAAAGAAAGACCAATTCCGAACTTTACTGGGCCGAAATTGCAAATTTCGTAATCTGGACATTTGTAATAATATTAATTAGCGGGCCACTTGTTTTTAAACCCTAAAGTCCAATAACAAGTACTATATATTGGCAGTTTTGTTTCTTTTCTAAGGACGGAAAAATTAGGATTCAAATTGCTACAAGAAATAAACAGTTATTTTAATTTCATGGAAGGCTAATTTTATAAGATTAACCCACGAGTTCAGAGTTTCATCAACACCTTGAGATTCAGGTTACACTGTCAATTTCTATTCATGATTCTATTCTTGTTTATTTGATTATATTGGTATTTTGATTGCTTAAATTGAATTTCAATAGGATTGATTGAATTTATTTGACATAATTTGGTTTCGGTTTCTAATTTAATTGAATTATAATTTTGCGACGCTTGATCGTTAATTATAATATTTTGATGATTGTGATGCTTAATTCAATCAAAGAAACCAAATTCACATAGGATTGATTACGCTTGTTTGATCAATTCTATAGTCAAATCTGAGGATGGAAATTGCTGCAATTGAAAACCATGAGGATGGCCTGCGAATTGAAAAATCTTCAGATCTGCACAATTTGTGCCCTCACCAGAACAAATGCCTTTATTCATTAAAGAAATGCACAAAAATGTCAAACAATGAATAAATAAAGTATTTGAAATCAAAAGTCAGAAGGTCAAAGGAAAAGGATGAATATAGCTAGATCTAGGCAGAGGAAAGCAACCCATCAAGCATGTGCAAAGACTAAAATCAGACCATTTATTGTGCTTGCACGAATGAATACATAAAGAAGTCAAGTTAAAGAAAGGCAACAAGAAACAAGCCAAAAATAGACAATCACATGTTGCTGCCAGATCTGATCCTCGGATTGAGTATGACAGTCCTATGTAAGAGGGTAGCTTTTCTCTCTTGTCAACATCACATCAAAAGTTGAAATCAACCTAGTCCTTAAAGTTTTTGAAAAGGTTGCAGCTCACATTGTCAAAGAAATAGCTTTGCACTTCTGATAAAAGAGAATAGACAAGGACATGTCAAGATCAAGTTACAAGAAAGCTGTGGATGCGCGAGGATGGCTGTTGCCTGGGCTAGAAAAGCTGAATGGCAGTTCTGTAATTATGATGAAAAACTTTGGATCTTTTGTAATGAATTCCAACGGTCATCAAAGAGCTTGGACCTCTATAAAATGCAGCAAGCTCTTCATGATACAACACACAACACAATTGCACAAAAAGATCAAACATCTTAAAGCTATTAAGAGCAATACCCATCCTCACTTCATACTTTTTTTGATCCTACACTATATCTTTGTTGAGAAAGTATTAAGTATCAATCACTCTCATACCACTTTGTAATTTCCTTATGAGTTACACTTGGAAATATTTGAATATTGATTGTAAGCTTGGTGAAGCTAAAGAATACACAGTTTGTAATCATCCTCAGCGTGAGGTTGATCAGTTTGAACGTTAGTGAAATCTCACAAGGGTGTGAGAACTGGACGTAGCCATCTTTGGGTGAACCAGTATAAAATTGTGTGTGTCTCTCTCATATTCTTCTCTTACTCTTTCGCTCAAGTTAAAACTAAAGGGTTGAAAAAACTCCATCCTCGGACTAACCATCCTCAGCGAGAGGATAGTTTCAAAATCTCTTGAAAATTATTTTTAAACAACAAAATCCATATTCAACCCCCTTCTAGTGATATTTAGCTATATCAGTTTGATCGTTAATTATAATATTTTGACGATTGTGATGCTTAATTCAATCAAAGAAACCAAATTCACATAGGATTGATTACGCTTGTTTGATCAATTCTATAGTCAAATAAGAATAGAATCACAAATTAGAAATTATACTCATTGATAGAATCTGTGATAGGTTTGAAACTCAAATATGTGGATTAATTGTTTTGCTCATCCGTTAAAACAAAAATTTAAAAAAACCCCCTTTTTAATTTCAATTTTCAATTCGGTTATTATTACTTGCGAAACGATTCGAGTTACTACCTCTATTTTCATTTTATCAATTGTATTTGATCCGTGCACAACAACGGATCACCTACTCTATGCGAGGTTAAACATTCATCCTCAGGTAGAGTTTTCTTCTCCAGTTTTAGAAAAAAGAATTTATATGAACTATATATGGATGATTTACCTACTGAATCTTATTTTGTATCCATTGATAAAGATAAATGGATTTGGCACAAAAGAGTTGGTCATACAAGCTTAAAAACTATTTCTAATCTATCAAAGTTAGAATTAGTTAAAGGTCTTCCAAAAATTAATTATGAGAAAGATAAAGTATGTGAAGCTTGTGTCAAAGGAAAACAAGTTAAAAGTAGCTTTCACTGAAAAAATATTGTTTCAACAAATCATCCTCTTGAACTTATTCACATTGACCTCTTTGATCCTATCAAAACTCCAAGTCTTAGTGGAAAAAGATATGGTTTTGTAATTGTTGATGATTTCTCTCGTTTTACATGGGTTTTATTTTTAAAACACAAAGACGAAGCTTTTGAGACATTCTATCATTTTTGCAAAAAGATTCAAAATGAAAAAGGATAAAAAATTATCTCGGTGAGAAGTTATCATGGAAGTGAATTCGAAAATGAATCATTTAAAAATGTTATTGAAGAAAATGTTATTTCTCACAATTTTCCTTGCCCAAGAACTCCCCAACAAAATGAAGTTGTTGAAAGGAAAAATATAACTTTACAAGAAATGGCTAGAACTACTTTAACTGAAGCCAACATTAAGAAATACTTTTGGGCCGAAGCTATTAACACTGCTGGTTATGTTTCAAATCGTGCATCCATTAGAAAAAATTTAAACAAAACTCCATATGAACTATGGAAGGGCCGAAAACCAAATATTTTCTATTTTCATATATTTGGATGTAATTGCTACGTTCTAAATAATACAGAAAATTTGGGAAAGTTTGACCCAAAATCTGATAAAGGTATTTTTCTAGGATACTCCACAACGTCAAAAGGTTATAAAATATATAATCTTAGGACTCAAACTGTGGAGGTGTAACACCCCGATTTTCAAAGCAAGGGTGTATTTTTTTTCTTCAAAAGAAATTAAAATAAAACAGAGAATTAAATAAGGAAATACATTTGGATAAATAATTGAGTCATTATAATTTACAAGCAGCGGAAAAGTTTCTCAAATTATAAATCCAAAATATTTACACATCAAAAAGTGGTACATGTAACCCATCGAAAATAACATGTCAAGCTGACAATATTAGTATAGGTACAATCTTCCATTTTAAAATAAATACAAATCAAAAGAAAGACGTTTGTTCCCTCTATGTCAACCTATTCTGATCATTCTCCAAAACAAACTAAACGCCCTGATGATCTCTACGCGCCCCGTAAGATCCTCCTAACATAGCTCAAGTCAGGCATTCCCTACTGTTTTTCGAGGTGCCACCTATCACGGGTCTGCACAATTTACAAAAAAGCGAAAACCATAAACGTACTGCCTATCACGGGCCCGTACTGTTTTTCGAGGTGCCACCTATCACGGGTCTGCACAATTTACAAAAAAGCGAAAACCATAAACGTACTGCCTATCACGGGCCCGTACTGTTTTTCGAGGTGCCACCTATCACGGGTCTGCACAATTTACAAAAAAGCGAAAACCATAAACGTACTGCCTATCACGGGCCCGTACTGTTTTTCGAGGTGCCACCTATCACGGGTCTGCACAATTTACAAAAAAGCGAAAACCATAAACGTACTGCCTATCACGGGCCCGTACTGTTTTTCGAGGTGCCACCTATCACGGGTCTGCACAATTTACAAAAAAGCGAAAACCATAAACGTACTGCCTATCACGGGCCCGTACTGTTTTTCGAGGTGCCACCTATCACGGGTCTGCACAATTTACAAAAAAGCGAAAACCATAAACGTACTGCCTATCACGGGCCCGTACTGTTTTTCGAGGTGCCACCTATCACGGGTCTGCACAATTTACAAAAAAGCGAAAACCATAAACGTACTGCCTATCACGGGCCCGTACCGTTTATCGAGGTGCCACCTATCACGGGTCTGCACGGTTTTCAAAAACGTAAATCATAAATGTACCGCCTATCACAGGCCAAAGTACTATTTATCAAGGTGCCACCTATCACGGGTCTGCACGGTTTACAAAAACGTAAATCATAAATGTACCGCCTATCACATGCCAAAGTACTATTTATCAAGGTGCCACCTATCACGGGTCTGCACGATTTACAAAAAGCATGAAAATGCATGAGCGTATACTGACTCCATCCACAACAATCGTTAAGCAAATGCAGATATTAAAAGATTCCCCATTTTTAATACTCATTTAACTTAAACGATTTTCACAACAAACATTAAGCAAACAGAAATATTAAGAGATTCCCCATTCTTAATACTCTTTTAACTTAAACGATTTCCAAAACGAACATTAAATAAACAAGACATTAAGAGATTCCCCATTCTTAATACTCATTTAACTTAAACGATTTTCAAAACAAACATTAAGTAAACAAGACATTAAGAGATTCCCCATTCTTAATACTCATTTAACTTAAACGATTTTCAAAACAAACATTTAGTAAACAAGACATTAAGAGATTCCCCATTCTTAATACTCATTTAACTTAAACGATTTTCTCAAACACACATTAAGTAAACCGAGATATTAAAAGATTCCCCATTTTTAATACTCGTTTAACTCTAATGGTTTTCAAATTCCACAACAAAACAAACTCAAACATATTATCAAATTCAATTCACAATCTACACCAAAACACATCAAATTTCATCGGTATTAACTGAGAACACGTCAATTACGACGAACATAAATCAACACAATCTACCACTCAAACACAACAAGTTTTATTTACTCAAAATCATACATAAATGAGTTTAAATTCATTTTCCACGAAACATTCACCAATATAACCAAAACCTAACTCTAAGATTTTACCCATAAAGCCTTAGATTCATTTTCCCCCAAAATCAATCCTTCAACCCTAACAAATTCCTTTTCACACAACCACAGATAAGTCCCTAAATGCAAACTAGAAGTTTGGAAATAGCCCTTACCTTCACGTTAGCCTTCACGTTCGATTACGCTACCGCGAGTAAATCCGGTAAAATCTCCGCTCGCAACGTCGCCTCCAAAGTTGGTTCCGTAGCACCGTAGCGTGGTAGTGAGCAACTTTCCCTTCTATCTCTTCGCGAAACGAAGCTTAGATCTAGATGAAACGGGGAGGTTTGTGTTTGACGGTTTTGAAATCCCTAACACCGTTTTTCTTCGTTTTCAAATCAAAGAGGAAGAGTGAAGCTGAGGAATCTTTGTTTTCTAAC
>NC_021160.2:35701959-35705995 GCF_000331145.2 Cicer arietinum | reverse complement strand
TATATATATATATATATATATATATTACTAATAATAATAATATCTAATATATATATATATATATAATAATTAAACCTAAACCAATAAATACCTAAATATCTAGATATTTATGAAAATCATCACTTCTCAAACCATTTTGATAAAAATATCTACTCTCGTCGCAACTCAATTGACAGATAAAATTTTCAGCGACAAGTGATATTTTTAACAGAACTCTCTGGTGTCCAATTCTTCGTAACGTAAATAAATTATTCTTCGACAAATAATTTTAATCCAATTTCCAAAAATATATTTTTGGCATTTAACTCACTCAATACCAAAAACTGGGCTAACAGCCTAAGAAATTCCACACAAAATACCCTAAAATTGCACTATTTAGGATTTAAAAACTATGGGTCTTACAGGAGGAATCCATGCATGTTATTTTTGATGAGTTCGATGACTTGTGTTTAGAAAATATGGATAAATATGAAGAAGATGAACATTCATCCTCTCAAGCACCCAGTCCAAACGAAGAGGACGACTCTGATCCATCCTCTCAGCAACCTCCAAGAGGATGGAAAATTGTCACACATCATCCTTTTGATCTGATCATTGGAAATACTATCGATGGTGTGAGAACAAGAAATTCTCTAAGGGAAAATACTATCAACATGGCCATGATATCACAAGTTGAATCCAAAACAATTGATCAAACAATTGGTGACAAATCATGGGTGGAAGCTATGATGGAGGAGCTTTCTCAGTTTGAAAGAAACAAAGTGTGGAATCTTGTGCCCCGTCCTCTGCAAAAATCCATCATTGGAACTAAATGGATATTCAGAAATAAACTAAATGAGGATGGTGAAGTCATTAGAAATAAAGCAAGATTAGTGGCACAAGGTTACAACCAACAAGAAGGAATTGATTATGATGAAACATTTGAACCCGTAGCAAGACTTGAAGCAATAAGAATCCTCTTAGCTTATGCTACTCATAAAGGTATCAAACTATTCCAAATGGATGTCAAAAGTTCCTTTTTAAATGGGTTCTTAAATGAAGAGGTATATGTTCACCAACCTCATGGCTTTGAGGATGATAAGAAGCCAAATCATGTGTTCAAACTCTCAAAAGCTCTTTATGAATTAAAGCAAGCACCTCGAGCTTGGTACGAGAGGTTAAAGTCTTTTCTTAAAGAAAATGGATTCATAAGAGGACAGATTGATACCACTCTTTTTAAGAAAACTCTTAAGGAGGATCTGTTGATTGTTCAAATATATGTAGATGACATAATATTTGGTTCCACAAATGAAAAGATGTGTAAAGATTTCTCCAACCTCATGCAAAGTGAGTTTGAGATGATTATGATTGGAGAATTAAAATTCTTCCTTGGTTTGCAAATTAAACAACTAGAGGACGACATTTTTATATCTCAAGAAAAATACACCAAGGATCTACTTAACAAATATAACATGAGTTCATCCATGAGTATGGGAACTCCTATGCCCCCATCCTCCATACTTCACAAAGATGATGAAGGAACTCCAATATCTGAAAAAGAGTACAGAGGGATGATTGGATTTTTGTTATACTTAACCGCTAGTAGACCTGACATAGTCTTTGCAGTAGGTCTTTGTGCAAGGTTTCAATCCTCCCCTAAAGAATCTCATCTTACAACAGTAAAGAGGATTTTGAAATATCTTGTTGACACAATCAATCTGGGAATTTGGTACAAGGAATGTTCAAATCTTGACCTCATATCTTATTGTGATGTCGACTATGCAGGAGACAAAGTTGAAAGGAAGAGCACAAGTGGAGCTTGCCAATTTCTTGGAAAATCTCTAATAAGTTGGTTATGCAAAAAACAATGTACCATTGCTCTTTCAACTACAGAGGTTGAATATGTATATCAGCTGCACAATGCTGCTCACAACTACTATGGATAAAAAATCAACTAGAGGATGACTCTCTAAGGTACGCAAAAATTCTCATCCTCTGTGATAATACTAGTGCAATAAATCTTTGAAAAAATCCCATTCAACATTATAGATCTAAACACGTTGAAATTAAACATCATTTTATAAGAGGTCATGTTATAAAAGGGGATATAGAATTAATTTTTATTGACACTGAAAACCAGTTGGCAGATATTTTTACCAAACCTCTTTAAGAGGATCAGTTCAAAAATATCTTGGAGATACTCTCAATCATTAATTTGCCCAAAATTATTTGATTAATCTCTTTTATGCATCAATATTATATTTCTCTTATTGTGTTTATTTTTCTTTTTTTTAAATCCTGCAAAAGATCATTTATTTATTTTTAAATAAACAAAAACATTTTAAAAACATCAAAGGTTGCGAGGATGACAATAAACACCAGAGGACACAATGTCCATTTTGGTGTAACTTCATCTTGCCACGTCAGACAAGAAAATGCACGCGCCTCCTCCCATTGACCAGCATATGTGGCGCTGCCTCCTTGATTCTCGCTCTGCTTTAAATGCATCAACAGCTCCACGACCCTAGCATGTCTCATCCATCATCACCCTATCCTCCTAGGGAAACGACTATCTTAACTGATCCCTTCTCCATACGGTTACTCCCGTTCAACTTCCATCCTCCTCTATTTAATCCTCTTTCCTCTCTTTCTTTCTTCTTCATCAACCTTCACCATTTGAAAAACTCTCACTCGTCTGTCTGCACTCCACTCCAAAAGTTTTCACAAATGGCTTGCACCAAAGTATCTACAAAACGCAAAATTACTGCTCAATCCTCAAAAGACACGCTAGATTATTACTCTAGCACAGAATTAGATAGTCACAAAGTAGATCATCCAGAAACCACTCATCGTGAACCGTAAAATGTCATTCCTCCTCCATTGCAATCTGAAAATATTCATTCACCATCTTCTTCTCTTATAACCACAAAAACAACCAAAAACCCACAAAAACCTCATTATCCTCCGCTCCCATAAGACAATCCTCCAAGATCATGTCTAGAGTTGTTTCATCTAAAAAGGCACTTCCTCAGGACAACACAATTCATGTTGTCAACTCTGATGATTCAGAAACAACTCTATCTGCAGAATCTATACCACAACCACTTCTTTCAAAAATCTCATCTAAATCTTCAACACCTAAAAAGGCTAAACCACCTTCGCAAAAATTACCATCCTCCTCTTCAAAAATTTATGTCAACGTCCAACTTTTTGATTTCTCAATCCTAGAGACCCACTATGTTTCGAAATGGCAGAACACATATGTGGTCAAAGGAAAAAATCATTGACCTTGCTGATTTAAAACAAGGTGGTTTTGACGTGGAGAACATGTTTGATCAACTGGAATGGACCTCCTTTTTACACGTAAACGAACCCCAGTATCCTCGACTGGTAAAGGCCTTTTATGCTGCTTCAAATGGTTCAAAAGGCAATACTGGTTTCAGTATTGTCCTAAAAGAGGTTCACATGGAGATTAATCCCACTACACTATGTCAAATTCTGGACATTCGTGATGAAGTTTCCTACCTTTTCTTAGAAAACTGGTATTCTCAGTGTCAAGTCACTAGAACAGTTGTCCTCCAAAACACTTTCATTTCACCCCCAAAACCTCAGGTGGCTTCCAATCTACTTCCCATTTGCCACATTCTTCACGACATATGTGTACACTCTATTGTGCCCCGAGCTGACAGTTTTGAAAAAGTCACTGAACTTGACCTTTTGATCATTCATCATCTAATGTCAAGCACATCACTCCACCTAGGAAATCTTGTTTTCTGCTTCATGTTGAACGTTGTTGTGTTAGGTCGACCAGCTCCATATGGGAGGATCCTCACCAAGATTTTCAAAATTTTCAATCTACCACTTTATGATGAACATTCGATCCACTTTAACAATACCTTTTCTATGAAAAATATCAAACAAATGAGGCTCCAACCTCCTATTTCTACTTCTCTCAAACCATCATCAATTTCACCCCCTGCATCTAAGAAGAAGAAAACTCCTCTATCAACCCTGCCTCCGTCTCCATTGTGTGACTCTACTATTCCAACCCCGCCTC
>NC_021160.2:35676262-35701937 GCF_000331145.2 Cicer arietinum | reverse complement strand
TTTCCCTTCCTTTATGAAGACGATCCTCCACATGAGGATGCAGACGAATCATCCTATCTAAAACTGATGGAGGATGGTGAAGAATTATATTTTGATCTGAATGTGTTTTATCATCATTTCTCACCAAAAAGTCCTCCTAAGGATGTGCCTGTTGAAACTTCTCAAATTTTGAACGAAACTCTAGATACTACTCTTCCTCCTCCAGCATCTACTACAATCATTAAAGAACCACCCCCAACCTCTTCCTGAGGTCACAAGTCGTTTCAGCTCCATTGATTCTTTTTTATCTACCATAATTAAAAACTCATCAAAGGATAAAGCTGGGAGTTCTCAAAACAAAAGTTCAAGTGTCAATGATAAACTCAAGGAATTGAACTCCAGTAAGAGGACTGAGGAAAGACAAAATCACAAGCAAATGAAACTCCTCAAGACCATTAGGAAGGATCAGAAGAAACTGCTCCAAAATTTCAATACCTTCTAGAACACAATTGCTCATTTTGGTGTCATCCTTGATTGGATTACCAAACATTTGGTTCTCACTGTTGCTCATGGAGATCATCCTCCTGAGCTACCAATCCAGCCTTCATCTTCTATTCCTATCCTTTCTCCTTCATCCTCGTCTGACGAGCCATCCTCATCCGAGTAGCTTTGTGGTTCATCCTTTTCGTTGCTGACCAATTCAGGGGGAGATAGATTATGATCATCTAGCTGTTTTTTTTTTTTTTTATGATTATTCATGAATGCCTATGTTAATCCTTGTTTATGTTTATGCTGTTTTGAACCATCTTTTGTAATATCAGTTTCATTAATATGAAGTCTCTTTATGGTTCACATCTTTTGTTCAAAATATTTGGCATATGTTATGGGGGAGTAATTTTTTTTTTAATTTAAAATATTATACATATAATTTAGGGGGAGCATAAACATTTCATCTCACAAACGTTTATCTCATAATTTCTTTCTCATATTTAAAATCATAATCTAAAGAATTTTGTCATCATCAAAAAGGGGGAGATTGTTGAGACAAAATCTCTCTCAAATTATTTTAATGATAACAAAATTAGTTAAAGGATTATGATTATGGTCAATGACTAATTTGTGTTTTTGAGTGAGTTCATATAAGAAAATAGGTTACTAATCATTAAGACAAAAAGGAGAAAAATTTGATTCAAATATGGAGGATTGGAATTCAAGAGGATGACCCCGTAAAATGATGAAGCTTCAAATCTGCAAAATACTCATCCTCGCCAAAACAAATGTTTTGTATTCATTAAAGAAAGGCAAAACAGTATTAAAGATGAATAAATAAAGCATTTGAAATAAAGAAGTCGAAAGGCAAAAGAATAGGTACGAGGATGGCCAGTATAATGTAAGAGGATGGCAGTACGATATTGGAGGACGGTTCTATAGAGTCCACATCATTCTCAAATGTTGAAAGCGACCCATCCTATCATGTGCAAATGCTAAAAGCGAACCTATATATCATTCTTGTATGATTGAAAAACAATGTAGAGTCAATCTACAAAAAGGTAACAACAAACAAGCCAAAAATAGAAGCCTTGACATGTCTTGAAGAAAGGAATTTTGAACCACGTGCAAGAGGATGGTAACTACTCAACTTATATTCAATAATAAATAACTAACTAAAGAACATATTATCAAAAAAAATCTTGTTCAAAATTATTTTTCAATAAGATCCTTGTTGACAAATATAGGAATGAAAATACAATTCAAAATTAAACAAGAACTAAATGAAAGCTCTAATTTTATCAATGAGTAGATACTTAATGCTAAAGAAGAATGTCATAGAAAAATCATAAAAGAGTAGAAGAACTCAAGCTCAAAATTCCAAATTCATCTTAGAGTTCAAAGAGAGAAACACTTGTTCGAATGAGAGATGTTTTTTAAGTGTTTTTCTTAAAGTGTGATAGTTATTATTATGATATGCTTAATAGAAGCAAGTATTCATGTTACAAACCTTTGTATTCAAACTCGATAGTGGTGTTAGCGGGCCTTCAACAATTTAGGGTGCTCAGGTTATGTGGAGAAGACTTGGTGGGTAGAGTAAAGGTGTGTGTGTTCCTTAAAACCCTGGGGTTGTCAGGATGTTTGAGAAGATTGGCTTGGAGGGTTAGGTGTTTTGTAATTCAAGTTGTTGAATTAGTGAATTAAATCTATTGAGTGAAGGGACTGGATGTAGCTAAGTTAGTGGTGAACCTAGATAAATTACTTGTGTCACTTTATTCTTGCACTACTTCATTTTGTTATTGCTTTTACTCCAAGTAAATCATCAAGTCTGAACCCGTTTAATCAAATAATGAAAAAGTTATCAACTTAGTCAAACACAATTCAACCTTCGTTCTCATGTTTGCACCTTTAATTAGCATCAGAGCTCAGTCCTAAGGCTGAGCAATTTACAATGTTTGAAGAAAGACCTAAGGGTTCAACATGTCTCGATTTAGTGAAGAAGCTACTGGAGGAAACATCAACAGACCACGTTTTTTTTATGGAGAATGTTTTGAGTACTGGAAGAACATGTTAAGAAGTTTCTTTATTTCACAAGATCTTGAACCTTGAGAAGTTTCTTTATTTCACTAGTACTGGAAGGTGCACCAACAAGGAGACAACATAGAGTATTTATGATAGTCTGGTTCTGACATATGAAGAAAGAAATCAAGTAAAAGAAGCAAAGGTCAACCACCTAATTAAAAACTTTGAGTTGTTTAAGATGAAAGAAGATGAAGATATTGAAACAACGTTTTCCAGATTCTAGACTCTAGTCTTGGGATTAAAGATACATGAGAAGAGTTATAATATTATCGATCATGTAAATAAGTACTAAGAAGTATGTCAAGCATGTGTAGACCTAAGATCAATTCCATTCAAGAAGCAAAAGATCTGAATACTCTTTAGTTGAAAGAATTAATCAGCTCTCTCAGATCACATGAAATTGAACTTGCAGAGGATGAGCACAAGAAGAAGCAAGTGTTGGAACCAAGTTGGTTTTGTACTTAGAGAGTTTTGATTATAACAAAATTATTGTATGAGAAAAATATATTTGACTTCAAATAATATGAAAGAAGGTTCGTGTTTTTGATGAAAATCAAAAATAAGATTTGATTCAGAGTTATAAATTGAAGAAAATCTAAAATAAGATTTGATTCAAATTTATAATTGAAGAAAATCTAAAATAAGATTTGATTCAAATTTATAATTGAAGAAAATCTAAAATAAGATTTGATTCAGATTTAAACTTGAATAAAATATAAAATAAGATTTGATTTAGATTTATAATTAAAGAAAATCTTTGACCAAGTTGAAGAGAAGATGTGGTCAAGATTTGAAGAAGATTTGATCAAGATTTATCTACAACAAAATATGAAAATAATCAATTTGAAGAATTTACAAACTCAATCTGAACAATAAACGAACAAAATCAATCTAGAAGAATTCTCAGATTTGATTCATAAATAAAGAATCGGCTAAAGAACATATTATCAAAAAACATCTGGTTAAAAATTATTTTTGAATTAGTTCATTGTTGACCATGCTAGAAATGAAGATATAATTCAGAATTAAACAAGAACAAAACTGAAGCCCTAATTTTTACTATAAATACATACTCAAGGCTAAAGAAAAAGATCATCGAAAATCAGAAAAGATGAGAAGAAATCAAAGCTCAAAACTTCAAAGTTATTTTTAAGAGTTCATATAGAGAAACACTTATTCAATTTAAAAATCTTTAGTAAGTGTTTTTTTCTTAGAGTGTGAGAGTTACTATTATGATAATCAGCATGTTAGAAGCAAACTGTAACACCCCATTTTTCAAAGCGAGGGTATATTTTTTTTTTTAAAGTAATTAAAAACGAACAAAGAAATAAATCAGGAAATGCTTTTGGATACATAATTGAGTCATTATAATTTACGCAGCGGAAAAGTTTCTCCAATTATAAATCCAAAACATTTACATAACATCAAATGGTACATGGAACCCATCCAAGGATGATATCAAACTGATAATATTTGTATAAGTACAGTTTTCCAACTAAAAATACTCCAAACCAAAAAGAAGGACCCCTAGTCCCTATACATCATCCTAATCTGATCATCCTACCAAAAAGCTATACACCCTGAGTAATCTCCACGCGCCCCGTGAGATCCTCCTAACGCAACAGCAGTCAAGCGTTCCCATCTCCATCCCTGTCCGTAGGGTACGAACCAGTAGGGCCGTCCTGACTCTCATCTGAGGGCAAAGCCCAGATTTCCACAATAGTGTAAAGGGTCACCAACCAGAAAATAACAGTTAACACATAGCAATTAAGTTTTTGAATGCTCAAAACAACTTTTCAACTAAGCATGCACCTTAACAGGATTTTCAATATGCGAAAAGTTCATACAGTACATTGCCAATGAAAATGAAGGTAAAATGCAGTTCTCGATCTCCTAATTAACACATAATAAAACAAGACATGGATAGATTCATGAGCAATTAATCATACAACTAAAACTGAGGATTTTCACTGAGCCAATCGATTGGGAAATCGATTGGGGTGAAGATTTTTAATGAAAATAGAATCCTGGGCTGAATCAATCGATTTGGCAATCGATTGACAGGATAACGGAGCCCCTGACTTAATACCAATCGATTTCCAAATCGATTTCCTGAAGGTTTTTAGTGAAATTTTGAACTCTGGCTTGATTCAATCGATTGGGCAATCGATTGACAGGATAGCTGAGCCCCTGACTTAAGGGCCAATCGATTGGGCAATCGATTTCGAAAGGGATTTTAAAAAAACTGATTACAAAATCGATTGGCTAATCGATTTTGTTCATTTGGCCAAGCCCCTGACTTCCATCCAATCGATTGGGAAATCGATTTCCCTGATCATTTTTCCAAAAATTCATGAATTAACCTAAGTCATTCCTAATCAAGTTCACAACTTAACACTTAGCAATTTCTACGCGATTACCACGGCAATTGGGATCTCGATAACCATCATACTTACACACAATAATCAACACATAACACTTAGCATTTTCAACGCAATTAACACGATAAATCAAATTCAAATCACTCAATCATAAAACTCAATCAAACACGACTCGTGTGCCAAGCACCCTAATGCAATGCGTATATGCCAAAATGCATGGACTCGGAATTCCAAACCAAAACCCTCCTCGAAGGGCCGTAAATCATAATTGTACCGCCTATCGCAGGCCAAAGTACCAATTACCGAGGTGCCACCTATCACGGGTCAGCACGATTTACTAAAATGCGTAAATCATAAACGTACCACCTATCACGGGTCAGTACAGTTTACCGAGGTGTCACCTATCACGGGTCAACACGATTTACTAAAAGAAAAAGCGGGAATCGTAAACGTACCGCCTATCACAGACCAGTACTGTTTACCTAGGTGCCACCTATCACGGGTCAGCACAATTCACCAAAAATGTAAATCGTAAATGTACCACCTATCACGGGTCAGTACAGTTTACCAAGGTGTCACCTATCACGGGTCAACACGATTTACTAAATAGTAACTCGTAAACGTACCACCTATCACGGGTCAGTACAGTTTACCAAGGTGTCACCTATCACGGGTCAACACGAATTACTAAATAGTAAATCGTAAACGTACAACCTATCACGGGTCAGTACAGTTTACCAAGGTGTCACCTATCACGGGTCGACACAATTTACCAAATGAAATGCATGAGCATACACAGACTCCATTCACAACAATCGTTAAGCAAATGCAGATATTAAAAGATTCCCCATTTTTAATACCCATTTAACTTAAACGACTTTCAAACAACATTAATTAAATAAGTCATTAAGAGATTCCCCGTTCTTAATACCGATTTAACTTAATGATTTTCAAAACAAAACGTTAAGCAAACAGTCATATTAAGAGATTCCCCATTCTTAATATACTTTTGACTTAAACGATTTTCTCGCAAAACATTCAGTAAACGAGTCATTAAGAGATTCCCCATTCTTAATACTCATTTACCGAAACGATTTTCAAAAACGATAGTTAAGTAACCGAGACATTAAGAGATTCCCCATTCTCAACGCCCAGTTAACTTAAACATTTTCCTCAAATACACATTAAGTAAACCGAGGTATTAAAAGATTCCCCATTTTTAATACTCGTTTAACTCTAATGGTTTTCAAATTCCACAGAAACAAATTCAAACATACTTTCACATTCAAACCATAATTCACAACAACCACACCAATTAACAAACATCAAGTACGAACACACCAAATACAACGAACACAAATCACGCAACATAACACCCAGATACATCAAATTTCATTTACCACGAAACATTCATCACTATAAACAAAACCTAACTCTAAGGTTTTTACCCATAACGCACTAGTTTCGTTTTTCCCCAAATCGATACATTTAACCCTAACAAATTCCTTCCCACACAACTACAGATAAGTCCCTAATGCAAGCTAGAAGTTTGGAAGGATTTCTTCGTTTTCGGATCAAAGAGGAAGAGTGGAGTTACGAAAACCTTGGTCTAACCCTCACCCAACCTTGGGTCACTAGTTTTGAAGGAAAGGAAGCAACGAAAACGAAAAATGGAGAAGGATGGATTTTGGTTTCACGGTGGTCTGAGGAAGGAGATGGAAAATTGGAATTTCCTTCCTTTCTTTTTCTTTCCTTTGTTTTTCCTTTCTTCCTTTTTCCTTCCTTCCTTTATATACTATTTTCTTTTCCTTTTCCTTCCTTCTAGTTTTCCTTTCTTTTTCCCTCCAAGCAAACATATATAACTATAATAAATATAACTTAACAAATATCTCAAAATCTAGATATTTATTAAATTACCGTTTCACCCGAAACGCCTTAAATTAACCGTAAAGTATTTTCCGCAGTTAAATTCAATTTATTTATCGACGAGAAATTCTAATTGGCATCGAAATACCTTTTTGATTATAAAACTCCAAAATATTATTAACTTTGGCTTAAAAGCCTCCGAGCCAAAATCCAAAATATACCAAAAATACATAAAAGGGTACTTTAAAATTATGGGTCTTACACAAACACTTAAAGTTCCAATCTTTTATATCCAACCCGATAGTGGTTTAGTTCCTTCTTCAATCTAGGGTTGTTAGGTTGTTAGGAGAAGACTTTGCTTGTAGGGTCAAGGTGGTTAGTTCTTCAAAAGTATGGGGTTGTCAGGTGCTTTGTAATTCAAAGTATTTGAATTAGTGGATTAAAGCCTTTTGGATAAAAGAACTGGATGTAGCCAAGTTAGTGGTAGACTTGGATACATCTATGTGTCAAATTATTTATGCTTTTGTTGTTTGCTGCCTCTGAATTCGATTGATTTAACTCTAAGTAAGTCACCAAAATCGAACTAGTTTTGTTAATAAAATATCAAAAAGTTATCAACTTTTGCAAACACAATTTAACTCCCCTTCTCGTGTTTGTACCTTCAATTGGCATCAGAGCTCGATCTCAAGGTTGAGTGTAAAACCCTTAATTTTAAATCCTAAATTTTACAATTTTAGGGTATTTTGTGTTGAATTTCTTAGGCTTTTAGGCCATTTTTCGGTATTTAGTGAGTTAAATGCCGAAAATATATTTTTGGATATTGGATTAAGATTATCTGTCAAAGAATAATTTATTTACGCTGCGAAGAATTTAATACCGAACAAATTGTTAAAAATATCACTCGTTGCTGAGAATTCATCTGTCAATTGAGTTGCGACGAGAGTAGACATTTTTATCAAAATAGTTTGAGATGTGAGTGAAATGATGTGTGTAAGAGTTGTTAGATATTCGTTTGGGTTTGGTTTTAAGTATAATATATATATAAATATATATATATATATATATATATATATATATATATATTGTTATATATATTGGAAAGGAAAGGAAGAAAACAGAAAACAGAGGAAACGAAAACGCTGCCTCTCCCTACTCGCGAACCCTTTCTCCTTCTCCTTCGTTTTCTTTCTTTAGCTTCAAGAAAACCAAGTGTGAGTGAAAGAAAAACATTCCCCTGCTACTCGACTTCTTCTCTTCGTCCTCTTTCTTCTTCTTTGATTCAAAAATGAAGAAAAACGGTGTTGGTGATTTCAAAACCGTCAAACACAAACCTCCACATTTTTCCTAGATCTAAGCTTCGTTTCAAGAAGTGGTAGAAGAGAAAGTTGCTCACCTCCCCACTACGATGCTAGTGAACTAACTTTGAAAACGACGTCGCGGAAAATAAACTTTTAGTTTGCATTTAGGGACTTATTTGTGGTTGGGTGGAAAATAAATGTGTTGGGTTTGAAGTGTAGATTTGGGGAAAATGAGTTAAATACTTTTATGGGTGAAATTTTGGAGTTCGGTTTTGGAGATATTGATGAGTGTTTTGTGGAAAAATAATTTCATTCATGTATGTGTGTTGTTGAGGAAATGAAATTTGATGTGTTTGAGGTGTGTTTTGTGAAAACTAGTTTGGCATGAGTTATGTTTGAATTTTGTTTAAACTTGTGGTAATTGATGATTAAAGTTGGTGTGGATTTTGTGGATTTTGAATTGATCAAGTTTGATGTAAATTGTGGATTAAATTTGATGTGTGTGATGGAAAAATAAATGTTTGAGTATGCTATATGTGGACTTTCAAAATCATCAGTGTTAAATGAGTATTAAAAATGGGGAATCTTTTAATATCTGCATTTACTTATTGATTGTTGTGGATAGAGTCAGAGTATGCTCATGCATTTCATAGTACATGGTGACCGCGATGAGGCCATGGTGATAGTGGTGACCGTGATGGGCCACGAGATGATGCCATGTGATTAGTTGGTTCATCTTATCCTTGCAGGGATTATCGTGTCGTGCTGATCTGTGAGAGAATGCACTCTAGATGTACTGATCTGTGAGCGATTGTACTCTAGAAAACAGTGTAAGGCCTGTGATAGGCGACACTTTAGTAAATCGTGGGAGCCTGTAATGGGTGGCACATTGGTAATTATTACAAGGCCTGTGATAGGCGGTACAATTATGATTTACGCCCCTTCGAGGAGGGTTTTGGTTTGGAATTCTGGAATTCATGCATTTTGGCATATACACATTGCATTAGGGTGCTTGGCACGCAAGTCATGTTTGATTTAAGATTATGATTGAGTGTTTGAACTCAAGTTGTCATGGTGATTGTGCTATAATTGCTAAATGGGAATGTTTTGGATTTGTGTGTAAGTGTAATTCATTGTAAAACCTTTTCGAAACTCAAGTTGTCATGGTGAATGTGCTATAATTGCTAAGTGTGACTGTTTGGATTTGTGTGTAAGTGTTGATTGAGTTTGAAACTCTTTTAAAAGATGAATTTTGCTGTTTTCTGCTGTTTTTCTGCGGTTTTCTGATGTGTATTCGTATACAGAAGGTTGTATTCGAATACAGACATCCTGTTTTAGCTACTGACTTATGTGTAGTCGAATACAGAGGTTGTATTCGAATACATAAATGTGTTTTTACTGTTGATTATGAAACAACCTTGTATTCGAATACAAAGATGCTGTATTCGAATACAGCAGTGCAATTTTGTTTAAAACTTTATTTTTCAACTTTGTTTATGCATGTTTGGCATATGGAAACTCTCTTAAGGTGCATGTTAAGTTGAAAGGTTATTTTGTGCATTTAAAACTTAAATGTTATGTGTTAATTGTTAATTTCGGTTGATGACCTTTACAACTATTGTGGAAATCAGGGCTTTGCCCTCAGATGAGAACCAAGATCTACCCATCGGTTAGTACCGTGTGGATGGGAATGTAGTTGGATACACCTGACTGGAGCTGTGTCAGGAGGATCTTGCGAGGCGCGTGAAGATCACCCAGGATGTATAGTTTTTTGTAGAATGATCAGATTAGATTACGTATTGGGACTAGATGTCTTTCTAATTTGGGTTGTGTTTATTTTAATTTGGAAGGCTGTACCTATACCAATATTGTCAGCTTGACATTTTATTTTAATGGTCGAATACTTTAGATTTTTATTTCAAAAAAACTATTCCGCTGCTTGTAAATGTTGTTGACTTTTGTCGTTGTGTTACGACTTAAATATTTATCCAAAAGTATTTCCTTCTTTATTTCTTTAATTTTATGAATTTGTTTTGGAAAAAAAAAACACTCGCGCTGTTAAAAATCGGGGTGTTACATTAGTGGTATCAGAGCTTTGATTTGGATTTCTTTGGGGCAGTGGAGCCTTTGGTTTAGGTTGTAGGTCAACCTGTAGGTTGGGAGTTAAGTTGTCTGAGTTGTCAGGTCTGGTGTAGTGTTATGTATCTGATGTAGTGGACAATTAGATTTTTGAATTATTCTAAGTGGTATTATAATTTCTTCTTGATGTTGGATTGCAAAGATTTTGTTGGATCTGGAGAAGATGGAAAGAGAGATTTGTGCTATTGAGTCAAGAGGATTGAAAGATTTTCTTTACTACAATCCTCCAAAGTTCAAGGGTGATGAGAACTCAAAAAATGCTGATCAGTGAATTCAAGAAGTATAAAAGATCTTCGAAATGACGAATTGTCAGGCAGGGTTGAAGCGAATCACGACGGCATGGGATTTATGAAGTGGTTCCAAGGACATAGAGGCTATGTTGTTGATGGTAACTCGAAGATGACGAGTATGAATCGATTAAAGTTAGACTAATAGGCGATTTCAAGTAATGATCTAAGTTGAGGACTTTTGTTAAGAAAAGTATTAGATGTTTTCCTGGTAGATTTCAGGATGAGACTAGATGAAGTTTGATAACTGCCAAAGGGGTGTGAACACCATGGAATTATTGAGAAGACGAGGATTCCATTTGGAATAGCATTTGATGCTTATGGGCAATGAAAGAGGCTTGTATTGAAGTTAAGGGGCGTTACACATTAGGGGTGAATATTGCCTTGGGTAAATAAAGGACACTTTGAGAAATAGCCGATACCTTGAGGGGTAAGGTCGAGCGTTCGAGTTAAACAAGATTTGTGACTTAGATTGTTAAGTATGAATCTCATGACTATTATAGGAGTGAGACTATATATTTTGTTGGTAAGTGACAAATCTTTGTGTGATTTAAGAGATAATAAGTATGGATAGTGATATTAAATGAAACTATAGACGCGTAAGTATGCATTTGAGTGATGTCTGGATAAACATAGGGAGTTAAGCCTTGATGAATTGAACCACATGCTATTATTAAATGGGATTGGAAGTACAGAGTACGAGAATACTTAGAGTTTGTAGCAAATGTAAGCTTTGAGAGTCTATTAAAGGATGGAAATTACTAGGAGAATGTTAATATTTCGATAGGTCGGAGGGATTATTCAAGATTTGATTTAGGACCCTAAGATGGTTGATCTATAAGTCGACGATTTAAAATCCACAAGGTTGGATGGAGGACTAAGTGACGCCTTAAACTTGTATAATTGATGTAGTTGAGGTAGGCAAGGGATAAGTAATTCATGTTATGGATGGAAGTGTTTGAAGATTTTCTAATAATGTTGTGTTATGATTAGAAGAGTTTTAATTAGTGAGATTATTAAGACTATTAGAGTCAATGATGAATAAGACCTTGTATTGTATCTTAAGATGAAATGGATGAAATTAGACGATGTGATGAGTATTTGGAGATTTCGAGGATCAGATTTTAGAATTTTATTTAATGATCGAGAGTGAAAAAGAACAAACGTAACAAATGATTTATAGTTTAGTTGTTGGTCTTGGGAAGTCAAGCGTGAAGATTTGAAATGATCGTTTCAGTGACTATATGGACGGTGAAAGGTATGTGGGTCTTGAAGATATTTTACTGCAAAATATGAGGATGAGGCTTATAGATAATTATTCCTTAGAAGATGCTTATTGGGAACGTTTGAGGAATAGTTCTGTAGGACGTTCGATTGTTGGGACTATTTTATTTTGTACCTCAGTGAAGGTTGGGAACAAATAAGAAACCAACGAGTAAACCAAATTTTGGAAAAACGTGCCACGAAGACTCGTTGGAGCATCACATGGATATGTAGCTTATGACAATTAAAGATTGATGAAAGGAATTATCTCACCTATAATTCAAACATTGTTATTATAAGGGTATGTCAATGATATAAAGACACTACTTGAGTGCATGTCATGGAGGTTGCTATTGTGTTCGTCAGTCAACAGGTTAAATATTTGTTTGGTAGGGAACAATTGAGCATGAAATGGAAAAGTTTGGTGGGTACTAGTAAGGCTTGATTTATTGAAATCATTATAATGAGAAAAGACGAAGTATGATGGCAGATGAGCTAAACAAAAAACGGACTCCATAGGTTGACCACAGGGACGATTGAATGTCGATAGAGGTGTAAAGTGTTTGAGATATATTCTAGATGTAGAATATTTCGTAAGAAGCGTGAAAATTAGGAGGAATTAAGATTTTGTTTGAATTGTTGAAAGAATTCTTAATGACAAAGATGACAAGCTTCTTCGAAGGAAGAAAAGTGTAGTAGTAAGAGGAAAGACAAAAGAAAATCTAGTTAGGTTGGATGAAATTTTGGGATACGACGCACAATGGTGTGTACCAATTGTGGTTGTAAAAAAGGAGAACAATTTTTGGGAAAAGACATACACAAGTAAGCTAAGTAATGATTTCGAATTAATAAAGAGATAATCAGCGAGCTGCAAAGAAAGAACGCGGCGAAGTTGAGAAGTATCAAAATGAATGTTGGCAGTAGATGTAGGAAAATTATTTTTCGGTTGTCCAGAATTACGATGTATGTAGGAAATTGATTAGTGAAGCGCTAATTTGAGGTGTTAGGCATAAGACCAGTGTATGTCTTAATCAGTGAATGGAATTCAAGTTGGATATTTGTTGGAGATGTGACTCATGAAATGAAGTACTAAACACGAAGGAAGTTTTTGTGTCATAAGTAATATAGTTTGGGGATGGAATTATTAGTTATAATTAGAACAACGTACTGATAAGAACACTACAGCTTGGCGTGGTTGTGCGATTGTACTTCGTCGATAAGATTAAAGTAATAGGGAAATACAGGAAACTCCGTGGACTTTGAGAAGATTGTTTGACCGTTTGTGCATTAGAATAACCTTAAGTGTAAGTCGCAAGGAGCGCTATGACAGTTTGGTTAAGATAGTCCAAGCCACCATCATGGTTGTTGGCTATTTATTGACAAATTGAGGGGCTGATCATCCTTAATCTCTTGTTGATAGTAGAAAAAATCATGTTGAATGGATTGGATGACCCTTACCGGCTATGGTAGTGTGTAGAGTTATTAAGCACTCTATGAAAAGGGGTAGGCAACACTTTCTTCGAGTAGGCCGGGTGAAACAAGTTTAGACTTGTATGTCGACTTTGAGTACAAACCTAGTGTGGATTGTTACTCGTACTTTAAGTTTCAAGGACGAAACTTCTTTTTGAAAGGTAGTAATGTAAGACCCTTAATTTTAAATCCTAAATTATACAATTTTAGGGTATTTTGTGTTGAATTTCTTAAGCTTTTAGCTCAGTTTTCGGTATTTAGTGAGTTAAATGCCGAAAATATATTTTTGGAAATTGGATTAAGATTATCTGTCAAAGAATAATTTATTTACGTTGCGAAGAATTTAATACCGAACAGATTGTTAAATATATATATATATATATATATATGTATATATATATATATATATATATATATATATATATATATATATATATATATATATATTGGAAAGGAAAGGAAGAAAACAGAAAACAGAGGAAACAAAAACGCTGCCTCTCCCTGCTCACGAACCCTTTCTCCTTCTCCTTCGTTTTCTTTCTTTGGCTTGAAGAAAACCAAGTGTGAGTGAAAGAAAAAAATTTCCCTGCTACTTGACTACTTCTCTCTGTCCTCTTTCTTCTTCTTTGATTCGAAAACGAAGAAAAACGGTGTTGGAAATTTCAAAACTGTCAAACACAAACCTTCACATTTTTCCTAGATCTAAGCTTCGTTTCAAGAAGTGATAGAAGAGAAAGTTATTCACCTCCCCACTACGATGCTAGTGAACAAACTTTGGAAGCGATGTCGCGAGCAAAAATTTTACCAGAATTAATCGTGGTACCGCAATCGGTTGGAAAAGCGATAACCGAGGTAAGGCCTCCTTCCAAACTTTTAGTTTGAATTTAGGGACTTATTTGTGGTTGGGTGGAAAATAAATGTGTTGGGTTTTAGTGTAGATTTGGGGAATATGAGTTAAATGCTTTTATGGGTGAAATTTTGGAGTTCGGTTTTGAAGATATTGATGGTGTTTTGTGGAAAAATAATTTCATTCATGTATGTGTGTTGTTGAGGAAAAGAAATTTGATGTGTTTGACGTTTGTTTTGCGAAAATTAGTTTGGCATGAGTTATGTTTGAATTTTGTGGAAATTTGTGGTGATTGATGATTAAACTTGGTGTGGATTTTGTGGATTTTGAATTGATCAGATTTGATGTAAATTCTGGATTAAATTTGATGTGTGTGATGGAAAAATAAATGTTTGGGTATGCTATGTGTGGACTTTGAAAATCATTAGTGTTAAATGAGTATTAAAAATGGGGAATCTTTTAATATTTGCATTTACTTAATGATTGTTGTGGATAGAGTTAGAGTATGCTCATGCATTTCATAGTACATGGTGACCGCGATGGGGCCATGGTGATAGTGGTGACCGTGATGGGCCACAAGATGATGCCATGTGATTAGTTGGTTCATCTTATCCTTGCGAGGATTATCGCGTCGTGCTGATCTGTGAGAGATTGCACTCTAGTTGTGCTGATTTGTGAGCGATTGCACTCTAGAAAATAATGTAAGGTATGTGATAAGCGACACTTTAGTAAATCGTGTGGGCCTGTGATGGGTGGCACCTTGGTATTTGGTACAAGGTCTGTGATAGGCGGTACAATTATGATTTACACATTGCGTTAGGGTGCTTGGCACGCGAGTCATGTTTGATTCAAGATTATGATTTAGTGTTTGAACTCAAGTTATCATGGTGATTGTGCTATAATTGCTAAGTGGGAATGTTTTGGATTTGTGTGTAAGTGTGATTGATGGCAAAACCTTTTTGAAAATCAAGTTGTCATGGTGATTGTACTATAATTGCTAAGTGTCAATGTTTTGGATTTGTGTGTAAGTGTGATTCATTGTAAAACCTTTTCGAAACTCAAGTTGTCATGGTGAATGTGCTATAAATACTAAGTGTGACTGTTTGGATTTGTGTGTAAGTGTTGATTGAGTTTGAAACCCTTTTAAAAGCTGAATTTTGTTGTTTCAGCTTTTTTTTGTTGTTTTTCTGTTGTTTTCTGATGTGTATTCGAATACAGAAGGTTGTATTCGAATACAGACATCTTGTTTTAGCTACTGACTTATGTGTAGTCGAATACAGAAGGCTGTATTCGAATACATACATGCTGTTTTTGCTGCTGACTTATGAAACAGCCTTGTATTCGAATTCAGCAGCAGTGCAATTTTGTTTAAAACTTCATTTTTCAACTTTGTTTATGCATGTTTGGCATTATAAGTAGAGCTGTCAAAAAAGATGTACAAAATGCATCATAAGTAGAGCTGTCAAAAAAGTCTCAAACTCCAAGGTCCTCTTTAAAAATTTCTTACTAAGCCCATGATATTAGGCCCTCTTATCTCAAAAAAATTTTAAATAATTTTTTTCTCAAAATATTGTGAGAAAATAAAATTCTCGAAAAAAATCAAATTTTTTTTCGAAAATTAAAAAAATTTCAAAAAAAATTGTAAATCACTTTTTATCGAAAAAAAATTGTCAATTTTTTTTTTTTTTTGAAAAAGTGGGCCTATAGGCTCACAAAAATTTTAGTGGTTTTTGTAGTGTTGGGGTTTTCTTTTTAACTATGAAATGTTTTGGCCCCTTCAACATGTAGGTTGGGGCCAATAATTAGTGGGCTTGTCAAATTGACACATCTAATCATAAGTGCAGAACATTCATGATAAATGCAATCACCTTCAAGGAGTTTGACAAGTGCACCAACAAGGAGACAAAAAATAGTATTTATAATAGTCTAATTATGACCTATGAAGGAAGCAAGCATGTACAAGAAGCAAAAGCCAACCTCCTAGTCAAAAAATATGAGTTGTTCAAGATGGAAGATGGCGAAGACATTGAAACAATGTTTTCCAGATTTCCAAAATCTGGTCTCATGATTAAAGGTACTTGAAAGAGTTATACTACTGCGGATCATGTGAAGAAGATACTAAGGAGTCTGACAAGCAAGTGGAGACCAAAGATCGTTGTAATTCAGGATGCAAATGATATGAATACTCTTAATCTGGAAGAATTAACAACTCTTTCATATCACATGTAATTAAGCTTGCATGTGATGAGCCCAAGAAGAAGCAATCAACCTTGGCTTTGAAATCGAAGCAGAAGAAAGTTTTGAAAACAACAGCAGAATTAGAGGATGAAGATCGGAATGGAGACTTAGAAGAAGAGGAACTAGTTTACATATTTTGAAATATTCAGAAGATGTGGCACAATAGAAAGAAGAAATTTCCCCAAAGATATTACATGCAATCCAGTAAAGGAAATGATGATAAATATGACAAGAAAAATATCATCTTCTATAAATGCAATGAACCTGGACTTTCAAGTTAGAATGTCCAAATATGGAAGAAAAAAAAGAAACATCAAAGGAAGGATTTCAGACCCCAAGAAGAAGATTTTGATGGCTACATGAGATGATTATCATGAATCCTCTAATGATGAAGAGCAAGCCGATTTGGCTCTAATGGCTAATACAACCTCTGCCTCTAGATCCAACACAAATTTTGACTCTAGAAGTGAATCAATAGATGAAGAAATTGAGGTATTTTATGACTTAACTCGATCTGATTTAATTAATACTATAAAAAACTTCATAAACAAGAATCACAAATTGTCTTTAAAACTGAAAATACTTAGGAATAAAAACACAAACCTAATTGAAAAGGTTAATGTTTTAAAAAATCAAAGTGATGAATTTAAAACAGAAAATATAATTACGAAAACAAATATTATTAAACTTAAAATAGAAAATGCAACTCTGAAAACTTATATTAATGAATGTTTCAAGTTAGAATGTCCAAATATGGAAGAAAAAAAAGAAACATCAAAGGAAGGATTTCAGACCCCAAGAAGAAGAGTTTGATGGCTACATGAGATGATTATCATGAATCCTCTAATGATGAAGAGCAAGCTGATTTGGCTCTAATGGCTAATACAACCTCTGCCTCTAGATCCAACACAAATTTTGACTCTAGAAGTGAATCAATAGATGAAGAAATTGAGGTATTTTATGACTTAACTCGATCTGATTTAATTAATACTATAAAAAACTTCTTAAACAAGAATCACAAATTCTCTTTAAAACTGAAAATACTTAGGAATAAAAACACAAACCTAATTGAAAAAGTTAATGTTTAAAAAAATCAAAGTGATGAATTTAAAACAGAAAATATAATTACGAAAACTGATATTATTAAACTTAAAATAGAAAATGCAACTCTGAAAACTTATATTAATGAACTTAAAACAGAAAATGCAACTCTGAAAATTGATATTACTGAACTTAAAACCGAAAATACAAATCTAAAAACTAATATTGTTGAACTTAAAGATAAAACCTTGAAACATATCCTTGTTAAAAATACCACATGTAATACTGATAAACAAGAAAAAGTATTCTAAGATTTTCTAGCTAATGGTATGGAAAGAAGCAAGTATGCATCTATGATTTATGGTATTAGTAGAAATTGTAAAAGACGTATAGGATTTGAAGAAACAATAATTGAACATAAACTTATTCACTTTGATGTTTCATGTATTGTTTGTTCTAAGAAATATCACTCTAAATTATCTTGTCCCAAGTTATATACAAGGCAAGACAAGAAACTTTTCAAGACTAACAAACCAAGACCCAACCATATTTAGGTACCTAAGAACAAAATTGTCTAAGTTGTAGATGTCCTCAACAATAAAGTTAAAACACCAATCATGGTACCTGGACAGTGGACGCTCGCGACATATGACAAGAGAAAAGTCTATGTTCCAATAACTAACATTGAACAAAGAAGACACATTGACTTTTGGAGGAAAGCAAAAAGGCCAGATCATTGGTCAAGGTACAATTGGTAATGATATTTCCCTTTCTATTAAAGATGTCTTGTTTGTTAAAGGTGTTGAGCATAATTTATTAAGTATTAGTTTGTTAAGTGATAATAATCATGATATTATATTCAACCAAAAACATGCAAGGAAATTCGTTAGAAGGTTGGATCTGTACTCTTTACCAGTTAGAGGAAAAACAACATTTATAAGATAAATCTGTTTAGTCTAGAGAAATAAGAGGATAAGTGTCTTGTCAGTAAGTGAAGAGAAACTAATTTGACACAAAAGATTAGGTCATGCAAACCTTAGATTAATTTCATAATTGAATAAACTTTGACTAGTCAGAGGTCTAGCTAAACTTAATTACAAAACTGAAATTATGTGTGAAGCTTGTCAAAAGGGAAAACAAACAAAGAACTCTTATACTCCTAAGAAATCAGTCTCTACCTAAAAGCCCCTTGAGCTATTACATATAGATCACTTTAGTCCAATGAAAACAACCTCTCTAAGTGGAAAGAAATATGGCTTGGTTATAGTCGACGATTACACTAGGTGGACATGGGTAAAATTCTTAAGAAGTAAGGATGAATCCCACAAAGTGTTTATCACATTTGGCAAACAAATAATTAGTGAAAAGGGTCTTAAGATTGTAAGAATTAGAAGTGATCATGGAGGAGAATTTGAAAACAAGTTCTTTGGAAGTTTTTGTGATGAGAATGGAATCTCTCACAACATCTTCTCTCCTAAAACACCCCATTAAAATGGAGTTGTAGAAAGAAAGAATAGATCACTTCAAGAAATGGCAAGAACCATGTTGAATGATATGAATGTTGCAAAACATTTTTGGGCTGAAGAAATTAACACTACATCTTATATTCAAAATAGTCTTAATTAGGTCTATATTGAATAAAGCACCATATGATATATGGAAAGGTAAAAAGTCTAACATCTCTTACTTTGAACAATTTGTTTTTACTTGCTATATGTTTAACATTGAAGATAACCTTGGTAAATTTGATTCTAGATCTCAAAAGTGTACCTTCATTAGATACTCTGAAAGATCTAAGGCTTATAGAGTGTTTAGTAAGGCAACTTAGATTGTGGAAGAATCCATACATGTTAAATTTGATGACAAACAACTTGACCTTGAAAATGCAAAGCAAGATGATGATAGTGCAGGTTTACCATAACCAGAGGAATCAGATGCAGGCAAAATAGAAGAACCTAAAAAATTAGAGGATACAAACAAATCTGAAGAAGATGGCAAATCTTTAGAGGATGAATCTAATCAAGTCAGAAATAGTCAAGATATGTTAGAAGGAAGATTTGGATGGAAGTACAATTCATCTCATCTGGAAACTCTAATAATTGGAAGTGGAAGTGATCATTTGAGAACCAATCATCACTAAAATACCATTTTGTTTAGATTACTCTCATCAATTGAACATACCTCTATTAATGAAGCATTGGCAGATGATTGATGGATTCTTGCAATGCAAGAAAAGTTAAATGAATTTAAGAGGAATGATATTTGGGATCTAGTACCTAGACCAAAGAAGCACATTATAGGAACCAAGTGGGTTTTCATAAACAAGCTAAATAAAAATAATGAAATGGTCAGAAATAAGGCAAGACTTGTCGCACAAGGTTACAGTCAACAAGAAGGCATTGATTACATTGAGACATTTGCTCTGGTGGCCAGGTTAGAAGCTATTTGTATCCTAATTTCTTTTGCTGCAAATAATAACAATACATCATTTCAAATATATCTTAAAACGGTTTTTCTAAATGGTTATATAAATGAAGAAGTCTATGTTGAACAACCCATTGGTTTTGAAAGTTCTGAATTTCCGAATCATGTTCTCAAACTTAGAAAATCTATATATGGTCTAAAACAAGCACCTACGACATGGTATGATACATTCAGTTACTTCTTACTTAAAAATAACTTTGAAAGAGAACAAGTAGATAATACACTTTTTAGATGGGAGAAAAATTCTTCTTAGGGATACAAATTCAGCAAAGTCAAAAAGGTGTACATTCATCAAACTAAATATATGAAAGAGCTTCTCAAGAAGTTTAAAGTGAGTGATTGCAAACTATGGCTACACCAATGCACCATACTCGTTCACTTAAAAAAGATGAATTAGGCCAAAAAGTTGTCTAGAAAACCTATAGAGAAATAATAGGATCCCTAATTTACCTTACTACTTCCATACCTAACATCTTGTTTAACGTATGTTTATGTGTAAGATTTCAAGCTGACCCTAGGGAATCACATTTAACTATTGCTAAAAGAATACTTAGATACCTAAAAGGAACTACCAACATTACCTTATTCTACAAGAAATCTTATGAGTACAAACTAAGTGGGTATTGTAATTCTGATTATGCTGGAAATAAACTTGAAAGAAAAAGCACAAGTGGAAACTGCACATTTCTAGGTTACAACTTAATCCTTTGGTCAAGTAAGAGACAAAACACAGTTGTCATGCCAACAACAGAAGTTGAGTACATTTCAATTGCTGGTTGTAGCTCTCAACTACTTTGGATGAAACATTAACTAGAAGACTACAAAATCCTAGAAACCAACATTTCCAATTATTATGACAACACTTCTACCATTTACCTAACCAAAAACCCTATACTTTATTCTAGAGCTAAACACATAGAAATTAAACACCATTTCATTGGAGACTTTGTTCAAAAAGGTTTGCTTAATATCTAGTTTGTAGACACCGAACATTATTGAGATGACATATTCACTAAACCACTAGCTGAAGACAAGTTTGACGTGATCATGTAAAACATAAACCTTATTCTTTTACCTAAGTGATGTTGTTCCAACCTTATAGTAGTTTAAATTCATACTTCGGATAAATTTTATGTTTTATGTTTATGTTATTTTCATTCTATTAAAGAAAAAAGGCAAATTAAATAAAAACAAAGTTTCACTTTCAATTCTTTTTGTCTGATGACAAAAGGGGGATAAAGATTTTTTATAATGTTGGGGGGGAAAATACTTAGAAAAATACTTAGACTTATGGGGAGCCTTAAATAAGGGGGAGTCAAAGTATTTAAAAGAAAAGTTGTTATAAAAAATACAGTTTTGTCATCATCAAAAACGGAGAGATTGGTGGAATCAAGTTGGTTTTATACTTAGAATTTTGATGTTAGCAAAAGTATTTTATGAGAACAATATATTTGACTTCACAAAATATGAAAGAATATTCATGATTTTGAAGACAATCTAAAATAAGATTTGATTCAGATTTATAATTGATGATAATCTTTGATGAAGTTGAAAAGAATATATGGCCACGATTTGAAGATATTTTGATCAATATTTTTCACAAGAATATATGAATTATTTAAAGAAAATTTGATCAAGATTTATCTACAAGAAGATATGAACTATTTATCAGAAGATTTGATCAAGATTTATCTACAAGAATATATGAATTATTTACAAGAAGATTTGATAAATATTTTTGTACAAGATGATATGAATTACTTACAAGAAGATATGATTCAGATTTTAACAAAGGACAAAATATTGAATTGGACTTAATCGTATAACTATTTGTGAAAGATCAAGAACCGGTCCAACACTATGTTCTCACCCATATCAAAGCAAACACTGAAAATTTGTGAAAGTAATCTGAATCAATATGAAGAATTTACAAACTCAATCTGAACAAAATATGAACAATGTCAATCTGAAGAATTTACCAACTTAATATGAACAAGATACGAACATAACAAAAGAATTTACAAACTCAATATGAGCAAAATACAAACATAATCAATCTAGAAGAACTGTCAACATTGGATTAAAAAATAAAGAACATATTATCAAAAAACATATTGCTCAAAATTATTTTTAAATAAGATCCTTGTTGAATAAGCTAGGAATGAAGATAGAATTTAGAATGGAACAAGGATTAAATTGAAGCCCTAGCTTTATCCATAAATAGATACTCAAGGCTGAAGAAGAAAATTATCGAAAAATCAGAAAAGTGTGAAGAACTCAAGCTTAAAATTCCAAATTCATCTTAGAGTTCAAAGAAATAAACACTTCTTCGATTGAGAAATATTTTTTTAAGTGTTTTTCTTATAGTGTAATAGCCATTGTTATAATCATCTTGTTAGAAGCAACTACGCAAGTTCCAAACCATTGTATTCAAACACGATAGTGGTATTAGTGTAACTTCAACAATCTAGGGTTGTCAGATTGTATGGAGAAGAATTGGTTAGTAGAGTCAAGGTGTGTGTGTTCCACAAAAGTTTGGGATTGTCAGGTTGGTTGAGAATATTGACTTGGAGGGTCAGGTGCTTTGTAATTCAAGTTTGGGATTTTCAGGTTGTTGATATGAGGATTAAATCTTTTAAGTGTGAAGGGACTCTATAGTTAAGTTATGTGTGAACCAGGATAAATTACTTGTGTCACTTTATTCATGTGCCCATTAGTTTTGTTATTGCTTCTAATCCAAGCAAAACGAAATTTATGAACCAGTTTAATCAAATAATGAAAAAGTTATCAACTTAGTCAAACATAATTCCATCCCCCATTTTTCGTGTTTGCACCTTCAAAGTGACACAAACAAATTTATCCTGATTCACCACCCACTTGGTAGCTACACCCATCACTTCACTTAGAAGACTTTAACCACTAATTCAAATACTTGAATTACACATCATCTGACTATACAAGTCAGTCTTTTAAAAAGAACGTGACACCTACAACCTTTTTGAGGCAAACAAGCACTTTGACCCTACAAGTCAAGTTTTCTCTATTCAACCTGAAAAACAGCATATTATTGAAGGCAACTACACCTTGACCCTACAAGTCAAGTCTTCTTAACACAACCTAAAAACTAAAAATTGCTTGAGGAACACTATAGCCACTATCGGGTTTGGTTACACAAGATTGGTATGTGATAGCGTTTCAGCAAGTGTACTGAATCGTTGCAATTAATAATAAAAACGGTAGTACCGAGTGTCGAACTCAAGGATTGCGTTTTACTATTGAATCATATTTAGTTACTAAAATTGAACAAAAAGTTCCCAAGTTGATTAAAATAATATTTAAAATTGACAACAGTAGTAAAATTGATCCTTTATAAATTGAGAAAAATGTCAGGGATGAGTTTCACTTCGAATCCAACCTTGGTGTCTAATTTGATCCTAGTTATTGAATTCCTTTATTGAATTATTACCGAATTCTCTTTATTATTCTTGCCCTAATGTCTTAGTGACAGAACCTTTAATTCCAAAGTAACCCCTAATTCCTTAGTGGATTTAAGATTAGAATTAAGCATTACCGTATAGAAATTCTCTTGTAAATTATTGCTTTGCAACTAATTTAATTGGTTTCATGACCTGCACCTATGTCTAGACTACAAATTCATGAATTTCTCATCTCAAGCATTTGTAAAGTCCACTTCCGTTTCAAAATACAAATCGTAGAACATTTTAATGTTGATCAAGCAATAAAAAGCATTAAGCACAGAGATGAGAAAAATAATTCAATAAACTCATTCATATAACTAGAAATCAAATCATAAAAATAAGTGTTTCATCTTGTTACACTCATCCCTAACAAATAGGGTTTAGTTACTCATGACAGAGATAAAAGAGATAGAGATTAGAGAAGAATTACAAGAAGGATTCATGGATGATTCTTGATAAAACTGCTCCAATGATGTTAGAAACGGTCGTCTTTGAGTTTCTATGCTAGGGCACAAGTCTCCCAACTTCCCAAGAGTGAAAAGATCCCTAAAACAGTAAAAAATTGCGTTTTTATGGTTACAGGTGCGCATGGCGCCCCCCAGGCGCGAAAAACACGCTCCAGGCGCGTCTGGGCAGTGTTGGATGGCTGAAAACGCGCCACAGGCGCGTCTGGCGCGCTCAACATCTGCTGTCCGACGTATATTGCATTTGGCTCCTCTTTCGCGTCTGAATTTGGTTCTGGTGTCTTGATGAAAGTTGTAGCTATGGATCCTAGCTTTCATTTGCACTTGGTTTGACTCCAATTGGACATCTACAACTCCAGATATGGCTGAAATACTCTACATATGTCATTTTGATTTCTCACCAAAATTCAGCAATGCACCAAAACACAACGCAATGTAAAATTACGAAAAATTCCTACTTAATCACTAAAATAAAACACAAAATATTTTATTAACTCAAAGAACAAAAATCAACAAAATATGTCAATTAAATCCTTAATTTAACTAATGGTTGAGGATAAATAAGACTAAAATAGTGGGAAAATATGCATATGATGAAGAGTCATCACAACCCCAATCTTAATATATTGCTTGTCCCCAAGCAACAATTAATTTCAGATTTGGTCCAGTTAAATGCACACTTAAATTCAATTTCTCAAATTAAATTAAACTCAATTTTCAAAGTTCTTCCTACTGCAAAACATTCTTGATGTTGTATGGTTGTTTTGATAAAAAAGACAACAAGATTTGTACAACTTGGCATTCATTCATCGAATTCAACTCTCTCTTCACACAATCTCACCAAAATTTCTCTCACGTGTTTAGAAAGGGTTATGAATCTATCACTCAAATCTTAAAACATGCATCACGCTACCATAGGCTTGAAAAAATTCTAGTTAGCAATCACAATGCAGTAAACACATACATTTTTGGAGGACTTTCGGGTTGTAATGGGGCTTAGGTAAGGGTAGGACATTTTAGGATAGTAGGTTTTACCACTTGGAGTTAGGCATACATTTCCACCTTATTCTACCATTTTTTTTTCTTCACCTTTTCATTATGGAGATTCTCAAACACTGACAAAAGAACCAAGAAGATATTATTTACCAAAGTACACAAATTGATTTTTTTTTTCTTTCTTCTTTCTTTTTCTTCTTCTTCTTTTTATTTTACTTTTTTTTTCTTTTCTTTTTTTGAGAATCACCACCCCAAACTTAAAAAGTTGTTATCCCATTAGCAACCCCAAACTTAGAATTTTATCAAGACAAGAATTTTTTTCTACCTAACTCCAAGTAAGGTGATTTAATTAAAGTCAGGTGTTTGGCTTGTATGTGGCTAGTAACCGAAATAAAATGGCAACGCTCAAAGGGGCTAGCAAAGGGTAAAATTTTCCTTGGGTAGTTAGAAAGGCTCAAACGACCAATAAAGTTGCCTCAATGTATGCATAAATTACAAGTGATGCAAGTCAGAATTAGTGCAAGTTCTAGACGGATAACACATGTCTGGATAATCACACACAACAAAGTTTAAGTGTTTAGGCTCAAAAGCTCATAGCTAGGATAATAAGAGAGAGTATGAACAATCAAAATAAAGCCAACATGCTTCTGAAAAGTTAAAATTGTATTTTTGAAAAATTGATGGCATATTAGCCTTCTACAACCATTTAGTAATCAAGAATGCATGCATTAGGAAGACTTGTCGACTTGAGCAATAACATAATCTAAGAAATGAAATTTAACTGGCAAAATCAAAAACAGGAATTTTGAGATCAAGTGCAAGTCAATATGACTGTTTCATCATAGTACACATTTAGTGAAAGGAAAAAAAAA
>NC_021160.2:35644906-35676116 GCF_000331145.2 Cicer arietinum | reverse complement strand
AAGTGCAAGTCAGTACAACTGTTTCATCATAGTACACATTTAGTGAAAGGAAAAATAAAAAAGAACATAAAGAAAAGAAAGTCACAATACACTGACATTAAACAAAGAAAATGAGAAAACGGAAAGAAACAGGACAAACAACAGAAAGAAAAAAATGGAAAGAAAACATCTCTCAGTTTAGTAGTTCAAGGATTCTCGTTTAGATCATCCGCTCCTGTTCGGCTATGGTCGCCAGTATACTGGTGAGGTGCAAATAGATCAGCATAAAACATGCCTCCTGGTGTCTTTGATGATAATGGAGGAGGTTTGGAGAGTGAGAAGTGGGGGTTTTAAAACTTGGCCATGAAAAGCGCTTCAGGCGTGCATCGACAGTGACAATACCTGGAAAAAGCGCTTCATGCGCACGGTTATAGTGGCCACACCTGGAAAAAGCGCTTCAGGCGCGCTTGGTCGCGCGTTCTATCATTTGGAGCTGTACAATCGCTTCTCAACGCATCTATTTTATTCCTTGCTCATACCAAACATCAAAACTAAGAGAACTAGAAATTAGAGACTAAAATTGGAACTAAATGGAGTAAAATAAATCTGAAATGCAATAAATAAATACGGTGCAAAGGATATAAAATTGGGTTGCCTCCTAATAAGCGCTTCTTTAAAGTCATTAGCTTGACGTCTCAACTATTGTCAAGGTGGTATATATGACAAGAAGAACACATCATCCTTCTTTTTCTTTTTGTTTGGTAGAAATTCCATGAACTTAAGAAATAAAAGATATTGCTTCCATGTCCTTCTCAATTGGACATTGATGAACAAGGCATAGATTGAATCTCGAACTTTATCAATCTCTTCTTTTTTCTTTTCCTCGTTCATCTTTTCCTCTTGGTTATCGACTTCTACCACAACAATGAAATTATCTTCAATCTTCGACTTCTTCTCCATCTTCTCAAACTTAACCACTTGCTCAAATAACCTCTGGCATTGATTTTCAAATATTTCAATTGAAACCATGTTATTATTCATGAATTCAACCAATTGATCTTTTTAATGTAACACTCGTCGTTTTCTGTGACTTTGAAAAAAAAATCTTCATATTCTACTAGTTCGGAAAGGTCATCAGCACAATTTCCATTCTTATGTGCTTCTCCGCAAAAGTCACACCTAAGAGGCTGCATCGGAGGGATCTGAGGGTGATGTTTTAAAAATGTATAGCTCAAGATTTTCCCTTCAATCATTCGACATATACCCGATATAAGACAAGTATCAGACTCTTCATATAATTGTAGTAGAATATCATCATTATAATCTTTCATGCTCTACAGCGAATAGTTATCTCAAACAAAGAAGAGACATGTCTAATAATGAAAGTTATGCAGTTGTGGTCTAAACTTTATTGGTGAGACAGATTTAATTAAGGACTTTATTTGAGAAATCAGGTTCATTCAATCTGTTAGGGAAACACAATCTATTGTGATTCTAGATCAGTAACAAATAATTAGTGAAACAAGATATTATTATACAAAATATTTAGAAATCAGACCTGCTACTGTCATTCATTCATTAACCAAACCTGCTACTGAACGGCGACTCTGAACGGCGACGGCGACGAAGTTCGAGAAGGGGACGATGACCGACTCTGAAAGTGAAGGTGACAGGTTCGCATGTCACATGTTGGGCGGCGATACTCACTGCATTTAGGGATTCGATGATGGACTCAAGTGTGAGAGAAGGGTTCAGTTCAAGTGTGATGAAAGGGTTCGACACTTAGGGATTTAGGAATGAGATTCGTTGATGGATTCAAGTGTGAGAGAAGGGTTCAAGTGTGCGGGAAGGATTCAACACTTAGGGATTTAGAGAAGAAATGAAAACTTAGAGATTCAGAGAGAAATCGTGCTTTTAGGGAAACCAAACATTTTAATTTTACAATATGATTTTATAAATAATATTAAAAATTTTAAAAATATATTAGCGTCGGCCCATCCGACGCTACCTATTAAAATAAAAATTATAAAATTAAATTAAAAAACTAGCGTCTGTTTTATTTACGTAGCGTCGGCCACTCCGACGATAATCGTTAATAAAATTGGAAATTGAAATTCGGTGTCTTAGCGTCGACCTAGCTGACGCTAAACCAACGCTATCTAGCGTCGGAGTCGGGGGCCGACGCTAATAATGGCAGCTAAAATGCAATTTTCTAGTAGTGCCACTAGAATGACATTAGCAATTTCAACAAATACAAAAATAAAATAAAATAAAAAATTTTATTGCATAGCAAAAGTTTCAATTAAATTCAATAGTGATCTGGCAATCACCGGCAACGGCGCCAAAAACTTGATAGCGTTTCAGCAAGTGTACTGAATCGTTGCAAGTAATAATTAAAACGGTAGTACCGAGTGTCGAACTCAAGGATTGCGTTTAACTATTGAATTATATTTAGTTACTAAAATTGAACAAAAAGTTCCCAAGTTGATTGAAATAATATTTAAAATTGACAACAGTAGTAAAATTGATCCTTTATAAATTGAGAAAAATGTCAGGGATGAGTTTCACTTCGAACCCAACCTTAGTGTCTAATTTGATCCTAGTTATTGAATTCCTTTATTGAATTATTACCGAATTCTCTTTATTATTCTTGCCCTAATGTCTTAGTGACAGAACCTTTAATTCCAAAGTAACCCCTAATTACTTAGTAGATTTAAGATTAGAATTAAGCATTACCGTATAGAAATTCTCTAGTAAATTATTGCTTTGCAACTAATTTAATTGGTATCATGACCTGCACCTATGTCTAGACTACAAATTCATGAATTTCTCATCTCAAGCATTCGTAAAGTCCACTTCCGTTTCAAAATACAAATAATAGAACATTTTAATGTTGATCAAGCAATAAAAAGCATTAAGCACAGAGATGAGAAAAGTAATTCAATAAACTCATTCATATAACTAGAAATCAAATCATAAAAATAAGGGTTTCATCTTGTTACACTCATCCCTAACAAATAGGGTTTAGCTACTCATGACAGAGATAAAAGAGACAGAGATTAGAAAAGAATTACAAGAAGGATTCATGAATGATTCTTGATAAAACTGCTCCAATGATGTTGGAAACGGCCGTCTTTGAGTTTCTATGCTAGGGCACAAGTCTCCCAACTTCCCAAGAGTGAAAAGATCCCTAAAATAGTAAAAATTTGCGGTTTTATGGTTGCTGGTGCGCGTGGCGCCCCCCAGGCGCAGAAAACGCGCTCCAGGCGCGTTTGGGCAGTGTTGGATGGCTGAAAACGCGCCCAGGCGCGTCTGGCGCGCTCCAAGCGCTCAACATCTGTTGTCCCACGTATATTGCATTTTTCTCCTCTTTCGAGTATGAATTGGCTTCTGGTGTCTTCATGAAAGTTGTAGATATGGTGCTTATCTTTCACTTGCACTTGGATGGACTCCAATTGGTCATCTACAACTCCATATATGGCTGGAATACTCTACATATGTCATATTGATTTCTCACCAAAATTCAGCACTGCACCAAAACACAACGCAATGTAAAATTACGAAAAATTCCTACTTAATCACTAAAATAAAATAAAAAATATTTTATTAACTCAAAGAACAAAAATCAACAAAATATATGAATTAAATCCTTAATTTAACTAATGATTGAGTATAAATAAGACTAAAATAGTGGGAAAATATGCATATGATGAAGAGTCATCAGTATGAATTGAGTTTTGCTTCTACTAAGTAGATTGCTAAAATTATTTGTCACACTAAAACACTGACAAAAATATTTCTTTGAGCAAGTGCTTCTCTAGAACTTAAACCTTTGAACTTTGAATACTTCGAAAATTTGAGCTCTTAATAGTTTTTCTGAATTGTATGGATTTATGAGTTTGTGCTTCTTCTTCAGCCTAGTGTATCTATTTATATAACAGATTAGGGTTTCACTTTTATCTTTGTAAAATCTAGATCATATATTTCTTGTGAATAAATTCTAAATTTATCTTCTTGTGAACAAATTATGAGTGTATCTTCTAGTGAATAATTCTGAGTGTTTGTTCTTGTGAACAATTATGAGTGTATCTTCTTGTGAATAATTATGAGTGTATCTTCTTGTGAAAAAATTTTGAGCATATCTTCTTGTGAACTAATTATGAACATATCTTCTTGTGAACAATATTTTGACCATATCTTATTTTGAACAATATTTTTTACCATATCTTTTTGTGAACAATAATTTTGACCATATCTTCTTGTGAATAATATTTTGACTATATCTTCTTGTAAATAATATTTTGGGTATATCTTCTTGTGAATAGTATTTTGACCATATTTTTTTGTGAATAATATTTTGGTCATATCTTCTTGTGATCAATATTTTGACAATATCTTCTTGTGAACATTATTTTGACCATATCTTCTTTTCACCTTGATCAAAGATTTCCTTCCATTATAATTATGAATCTTATCTAATTTCATATTGTGTTCAAAAACTTATTCACGCGAATCTTCCTTCACACTCTTGATTGATTGGAGCGGGAATAGATTCGGGCTTGTTCTTGAATGTTCATAAATTTTGATTCAGCTAAGTCTTTTCTTCAAAATGAATTCTTTCAATCAGAGCCATTGACTTTCTTGTTTGAGTGATATGTTTTGTTTCTTGGATAATAAAAGTCATAGGTAGAATTATGTGACTTAGAATTAGTGGCTTTAGGCAAATCACATTGTTGAATCATCAAAGTAAATGCAACATTAGATGTTGCATATCAGAGGCATCATTTTGAGTGCATTGCAACTTTAGATTAGTGGAATATGAGCTTTGAATGCATGGCATGAACAATCTCTTCGGAGTTAATGATAGCTTGATAAAAACTCTTCAAAGGCATGCTGAGTTTGTGCACATCAGAAACACACAAGAGCTTCAGAGGTATGCTTCAAATTCAATATTTAGTGGCAGTCTTCATATTTAGTTTCAAAGCTATTCTTTAGACCTAGTTATCAGAGGAACTCTTTAGACCCAAACTTCATAACCAAACATCAAAGACAATCTTCGTAACCTTCGAAGGCACGTTGCTTTCAGAGGGAAACACATATGCTTTCGTGTTCCTCAGATCTCATCATCTAGTCGCTTCCTCTGGTAGCACCCTCTAGTACCTTCCTCTAGTACTTTCCTCTGATTTTCTTGTTCTAATTATTGCACACTTAATGAAGAAATTAGCCCAAATAAATTGTTCTCATAAAATAACTGTGTTAACATCAAAATCACAAGCGAAAACAAATTTGGTTCCAACATCTTTAATATTTGATTACAAGCACATAAGATCATTCTACGGTTGTTACAACATACATACATACATACATACATCATCCTCTTCTTCATAAATGTCCTTCAACAAGAATATTGGAACAATCCTCTAAATATTATGAACCCCTATCTTTAAGATAAATATCCTACTTTAAATCTTGCAAGATATAGCCTAGAGGCACCTCTTTAGAACCCAGAATATGTACCTTATTCAATACTACAACAGAACATCCATTGATATGCCCTCAATGATCTATGTATAAGAATAGACACTCCAACAAACAATATATCTCGATGTTATTTCTCGCAGCAAATCTCGATGGCGCCCACAACTTTAACAAGAAAAGAGTTTTCAATTTATGTTATGATCTTGAGTGTATGAGTTTGTGGAATTGGTGAAAGTATTCTTAGGTTCTAAGATGTTTAGTAAGGCTTATCTATGATGCATTAAAAAGAATGGACAAAATATAACGTTTTCCAACTGAAATATCAACTTTGGAAATGTCATAACTGTCAAAAAATCAAGTTTGTAGGACTGGTAAGTCGAATCACAGGTATGAGTCAACTTATACGATTTTGAAAAACAGAATTTATGTCTGCAACTGTTTAAGTTGATTCACACCTCTTTAAGTCAACTCACAAAATCTTATGTTTTGAAGTGATTCAACTCATAGGTTTGGCACATCAAAAAAAATTTGATGCATGTGTGTTGATTCATAAGACAATAAGTCGATTAAAAAAAATTAAAAATCACTTAGAAAAAGTTTGTAATGTGTTTCAAAGTATGCCATGCAATATGAACATGCTATAAAATTTATGCATGATAAAACAAAACAACATGCAGTAAGAGTTATGAATCCTAAAACATTTTTTTCATGAACTATTTCCTGTTCAAGGAGCATTTATGACAGAATGAGAACGAGAATCGAAAAATACATATACACATTGTCTAATAAAGACTAAAACTAGTTTTGACATTACTCAAAACACTAAGTCTAAACTAATTAGAAGACTTTTAGAGTTGCAATTTTGTCATACCTTATGTTTAGTACACATCTCATAATGACGTGATAAAATATATATGATATTTAAAAGTTAGTGCAATAAACTAGAAATTGATGTTAGTTTATTGCGACTTTTGTCTTACTTGTAATCATACCAACAAAGTCTTCCCTTTATATTGGAGGAATTGCATAATAAAAAGGAAAATATTTTTGTTGAAAACAACACACTTTATGTATTTGGGAGATTATGTCTCTTTTTTATTATGGATTGACAAAAGGGTTTGAACGATATAGTGTGCTGATTAAACATTTACTTGTGTTTGAAGTTTGTTAATTTCATCGGAAACCAAAAAACACCATAAACAAGTAGATATTGAAGACCTGTTGAAAAATTTAATTACAAGACTATATTTGATATTACATTTGTCGTAATTGCACTTAATCTATAGCAAATTGAATTGCCTTACAATGACTAGGCACTAGTAGATATTTGACTATGAATACTAATAATTAACCTATAAATTTTACAATCTAAGAATAATGAAAGACATCAGTAAAAGGGCAAGTAATTCAACACCTGTTTTTATGAAAGACATCAGCAGCCACACTAAAAGCTCCCTCTTTGAACTGAACTTCAAACTCAAAACCAAGGAGTTTGGCATCCACACCTATTCGAAATGAGTGGGAAGTTTCTAATAATCCACACAACCTCCAAGAGTCATCCTTTTTTTAACCATCATGGTAGGAGAATCAAAAGGACTATTAATATGTTGAATGATTCCTTGACTCAACATATCATTCACCAAATTATCAATAATGATTTTTTGGATAATGGGATATCTATCCAGAATATGTACCTTATTCAATACTACAACAGAACATCCATTGATATGCCCTCAATGATCTATGTATAAGAATAGACACTCCAACAAACAATATATCTCGATGTTATTTCTCGCAGCAAATCTCGATGGCGCCCACAACTTTAACAAGAAAAGAGTTTTCAATTTATGTTATGATCTTGAGTGTATGAGTTTGTGGAATTGGTGAAAGTATTCTTAGGTTCTAAGATGTTTAGTAAGGCTTATCTATGATGCATTAAAAAGAATGGACAAAATATAACGTTTTCCAACTGAAATATCAACTTTGGAAATGTCATAACTGTCAAAAAATCAAGTTTGTAGGACTGGTAAGTCGAATCACAGGTATGAGTCAACTTATACGATTTTGAAAAACAGAATTTATGTCTGCAACTGTTTAAGTTGATTCACACCTCTTTAAGTCAACTCACAAAATCTTATGTTTTGAAGTGATTCAACTCATAGGTTTGGCACATCAAAAAAAATTTGATGCATGTGTGTTGATTCATAAGACAATAAGTCGATTAAAAAAAATTAAAAATCACTTAGAAAAAGTTTGTAATGTGTTTCAAAGTATGCCATGCAATATGAACATGCTATAAAATTTATGCATGATAAAACAAAACAACATGCAGTAAGAGTTATGAATCCTAAAACATTTTTTTCATGAACTATTTCCAGTTCAAGGAGCATTTATGACAGAATGAGAACGAGAATCGAAAAATACATATACACATTGTCTAATAAAGACTAAAACTAGTTTTGACATTACTCAAAACACTAAGTCTAAACTAATTAGAAGACTTTTAGAGTTGCAATTTTGTCATACCTTATGTTTAGTACACATCTCATAATGACGTGATAAAATATATATGATATTTAAAGAACAAAATTATCCTTAGGAAAAAATAACATATATTTGTCCCAAATTAGCTTGTAATATTTTTTAATTAACAAAAAATAATGATAAAATTAAATAAGCAATGAAAACATTTATATAATTTTAAAAAATATCAATTTTTAAATTAAAAACTTATTTAAAAGAATAGGAAAATAAAAACAAGGGGAAATAAATCTAACTAAGGAAAAGAAAAAAGAAAGAAAAAAAGTGCTAAAAAAGTTACTCAAATCATGCAGATTTTCTGGCCATAGAATGGAAATTACAGAATATACTTGTGCATATTTTTTTATACAAATGGATAATAATTATGCACAAAAGTATACAATTTTTTTTATATTTATTCAAAATAAAACTTTCAAAAAAATTATATTTAAAATACTCCCATAATAAAAATTGGAGTTTTATGAAACAAAATAATTAAAATATTTTAGATTTCAAAATTCAAAAATATTATTCAAAAAGAATTTCCTTTTATACAAATAGTTGCATACTTTATAGTAATACGAGGAGAATAAAATATCATAAAAATTATCTATATATACAATCGTTTTGTAAGTCACAAAAGGTTGAAATAATTAAATTACGACTAATTAACTTCACAGAATGAGAGATTTATCTTTGTATATAGAGTCATTGAACTTTCTACGGTGTCATCTCAATATACAATTCATAAATCAACAATAAACTATTATATCAAAATATAAGACGTTAATAATAAATGACACAATTTTATAATAAGACACAAAGATGATATAATTTAAATTGCCTTTAGAATTGATAAAAAAATAATAATAATAATTTTGATAATATTTTTCAAGTGAGCATCTATTTATAATATATTAGAACATCATCAACCTTTTATATATCTTTGAAGCGAAGTTCTAACATCTTTATGTTTTACAACATATATATTTTAAAAGATAATTTTTTACTTAAAATAATACTTTTAACTCTTCATACAATTTAAGAAAAAATAAATAAATTAATTTTATGGATAAAGTCACACAATACACAGTTATATAACTAATATTAATAAAAATAAGACAATTTTTCGTAAAAAAATATAATTTCAAAAAGTTATGAACTTAACTTACCAATAAAAGACACGTTTAAGTATTATTGTTAATACCAAATAATTTAAAATAGAATTTTAAAAATTAATTTAGGGACATTTTTAGACTCAAATCTTATATTTTTACAAATAGTATAAGATTCTCATATTTAATTAACGTCGTATCTTTATATATTTTACTAGATCTTTCTAAAACAAAATCACATGTATAACAATAAAAATGATTCAATCTTCTTGAAATAATTATACAAAAATATGTTTGGTATAAATAAGTTCTCAATTCTGATTTTATTCGTATCTTTATAGATTTTACTAGATCTTTCCAAAACAAAATCACATGTATAACAATAAAAATGATTCCATCTTCTTGAAATAATTATACAAAAATATGCTTGGTATAAATAAGTTCTCAATTCTGATTTTATTGCAAGATAATAAAATATCAAACTGATTGGTTTGAAATAATATTCAATTTTCTAATAAATAAATTTTCACAAAAATCAATAATAAATATTTACAAAAATTTTGGACAAAAAATTATGAAAATAAAGTATTTAGAAATACAATTTAATCTTATATAAATTAATAAAAATATTTATATATGTATAAAAATTTCAAATATTTAGCGAAAATAATCAAAATATTATTTAGTTATTATTTGATTCACGTGCCCCAACCCACTTGAGGCGCGAGTGAGCCTCGGCATCTTTTTCTCACGCATTGCAAGCACGAACAATGCAACACTTGCGCCAATTTAAATTTCATAGCTTCGGCCGCATCCGAGTAACACACTGTTATTAAATAATTGGACTTAATAGAATATCATCACAATCCATTCAAAAATAATATACTCATAACAACTAACCATATTAATAATAATTTATTTCATTTCATAATTGATAAAAGATTCAGCCAGGTCTAATAAAAAATTGTTCCGGTAGCATTTGAACTACATTGACACCGCAAACAATTTCAATCAATAATTTATATAATTTTAAAAATCAAAAAAATCAAAACACAAGTATATGACCTTTATTAAATTTCAGTTCCCCATAATTCAAGCAGTTTCCAGTGAGATGCATCGAAGCTGTGATAGAAACCATCCTTTCTCAAAGACCAATAAATGATTTTATGGCTTTTATCCCTCTGCTCAATATAGGCATCCCAAGTATTAAACCATCTAGACCAAAAAGCAAAACACTCCAAACTTTGATTTGCTTGGAATGTTCTGTTGTAGTGATCACCGACATTTATATGAGAAAAAGAATCTTGGTCGCATCGAATTACCAAATCACCTAAAGTGTTGTCGGGTAAGTTGTTTCGTATGTCAAAAACCACTTTGTGTGGGGTCACAAGTTTTGTTGTAGTGCTTAGAAAATAAAAAGAGAAGAAGAACATGAAGAGTGTAAATGAGGTGAAGTACTGGTGAGAAGAACCCATTGTTTTGTTTAGAAATTGGTGAAGATAATATTTTAAATAGGAACATATATAGGGATGGGAATAGGCTAGGTCGTTCGTCAAGACCTATGGCCTAGTTTACTTATGGTCTGGTCTGACCTATTTAATAAAAAGGTTAGGTTCAGCCTATTTTTAAAGCTTATTTATATAAATATGTCAGACTCAATCTTATAAAAATACCTATTATGTCTGACAGGTCAGCCTATATATATTTTATTGTTTATTAATGTTATTTTTTATTATTATATTAATAATAATATCTCCTATTTTAAATTCTATCAATAAGGCAATCAGTAGTCATTCCATATTCGGTAGCGTTTCATATTTGGTAGTTGTTTCATATTTGGTAGTTGTTTCATATTCGGTAATCATTCAATTAGTCAATCACTCAGTAGTCGTTCCATATTTGTTTTAGAGGAAGTAATGGGTGCGTTTGTTGTAGAAAAAAATCTATTATTTGAAATCAAAAGTTATTTTTTAGGCTTTAAAAGCAAAATTATTTTTTGTTTAATATATATAGATATGTACATTGACATTGGTATATGGAGAGTATCATGTGGTATGAGTAGAACATTTAAATGTTTTAATGTGAATAAAGCTTTTAAATAAGCTTCAAGACCAGACCAAGCCGGAAAAAAAGCATATAATAGGTCGTAGGCCAGACTTAGGCCTAAACAATTAATCGTAGGCCAAACTCAGACCTTTCAAAGTCTGACCTAACATATTCCCACCCCTAGACATATGTAGGTAATATTTTAAAAATTGAACATAATCTTTTTCCGGTTGAACCATAAAAATCAAATCATGTAATTTGAAAATCTCGCTAATTCAATTTATGATTTTGAATTTTAATCATTTACGATTTTGAATCATTGATTTTAGTCATCATTTAAAAAGCGTAATTAAAATTACAAATATATTGTTTATTATAGTCTACTCAAATATTTCAAATTATTTTTAGACTTTATTTTCTTAAAAAATATTTATAGATGTGGAATAAATCTTTATGATTACTCAATCATTAAAAAAAATCTATGATTACTTGCAATATTATTTTCATCAAATTTTTGTTAGTATCAAGATAAGAAATTTCTCAATTTAGAACTAAAAGGAAAGTGTCGTTGAAATTATTTTTACGTATTTTGCCGATAACTATATTGATCATTTTGTGTAAATTTCATGTTTTTCAATAATTTTCTCAAAAATCAACGTTGAATTAGTTAAAGCCTTGAATAAATTTTGGAGCGTTACACGGTTCCTCGATAACACAAGATTTTCAAAAGTGTTGAGAAGACTAGAAAGTCTCTACTAGAAAGCCTAAAGAGACATTATAAAAATTCAACTCGATAAGCGAGTGATTCAAGGATTTTTTAGAAAATCCATATACTGTGTTTCTAGTAGGATAAAGAGGCTTCAAATTTTAGTTAGCTTGGAGAGGCAGAAATAATAATACTCAACTCAAGAGGTGCGTGAAGCTAGTAGACTTGAGGAATCCCGTTATTGTAGCTTCTAGTGTACTTGGAGTGGCTTTGAACAATACTTAGTTTTAGAGAGGCTTTAAAAACACTCGGTGTTTGAAAAGGCGCAATTAAGAATTATTTTGTGGATTAAGTCTCTAATTTTACTAGGGTGAAATCCCTCTGTAAGGGAATGACAAGATGTAACAATAATCATTGTAAAGTAGTATAAAAAAATTGTATTTTTATTTTTCATTTTCTTTTTATTTTATGCTTCAGTCTGTTATGCCTCATCTTCAAACATCATTTTACATAGTTATTTGAAAATGAAGATAATCTTTTGATAAAGAACTAGTTAAAAGAAAAAGTTTAAAATGATCAACACAATTTAAACTTTAATTGTTGATGTTTTTCAGTATCTTCACTTTTCTTATGTATTGGGTGTGTTTTATTCAAATAATACGCAAACTTTACATTGTTGGTAGCAACGAGGATTTGGGTTTCATCAAATGAAAATTTGTTGTCTCATATATTACGTGATTTAGTTGAAAATCGTTCAGAGTTGAAAAAACTAGACATAGCTAATTAACAAGTCAATAATGAACTAGTATAAATATATGTGTTTACCTTTCCCTTAATTGCATCTTAATTTAAAATCCTCTTCAATAACTATCTTTGAGAAAGGTTTTTCACAACTTATGTTTTAAAAAGTATTTTATAATCTAATATAAGTCAACTCCCTTGTAATTTTTATCATGTTAAATCTTATCATGTGTTTGAGACACACGTGATAATATTATTTTATCATACTCTTTCGATATAAAATAAAAAATAAAAAAAGTTTAGATAAAGTTGAGTTTTGAAGGCTCTTCAAGGTCAATGCAGGGCTCAAGGCTCATAGAATCGTGACAATGGTACTTATAGATTATACACCAATGTGGTCCTTATGCTTGTAACAGGAATTCTACCCATGCTCTTGTGGAATATGAATCAACTATTTACTAATTGAACCAATCTTTATTGACTTATTTTTGTTACTCACAAAATGGTTTGCAACAAATTTTGAAAAGGGATTGAATAAAGTTTTAGGTTTTTAAAACGGTTTTCAAAAAATATCGAATCGAATAATAGAAAAATAGATTTTATAAATGTTGGACTCGTGTAGTTTAGCGTAATAGAATTCATATTTGAAGGTTTGATAATATTGAAATTAACTAACGTAAAATTTGAGATAATTTGCACAAGAAAATAGAATTTGATTGAAAACATATGTTAAACTGAATTTTCACTCTAACATGTTAAAATAGAATATGATCTAAAATTAGAATGTTCTATTATTACAACATTTCTATCAATTTTACACAAACCAAATATTTTGCCACCAAACACCCCCAATATGAACAAATCAATTGACAAAAGAAATTGCATAAATTAAAATCAGTTTCTCTATTTCGTCATCGCATGTAGAGTACATTTAGTCTTCATTAAATCGAATGAGAGTTTCTTCCTTTAATATTTTATTACAAATGTTTCCAAGATCCTTCTCAATTGTTACCACTTACATATATCAACCCTTTCTTTCTAAACCCTTCAACCAAAATTTTGGAACAATCCTCCAAATATTTTGAACCTCTATTGTAGTACTTTAATTTTGTCCAACTAATTAAAAATAATTCAAAAAGTAATAATATCTATTTTATTATAATATATATATATATATATATATATATATATATTTCTGCCTATATATTCATTAATAAAAAAAAAGAGAGAGAAAAAAAAATATATATATAAAAGGAAACAAAAATAATATAGTTAAAAGTAATAAATGATGTTCATTTTGTCTCATCATCTCATAAAACCACAATTATAATAACATTAGAGTAAATAATACACAATAATACAAATTTAATTAATTAATAAAATATAAAAAATTTCTATTGTCCTCTCTTATTGTTATGATGCAGAGAGAAGAAGATAAAACTTTGAATTTGAAGCAGAAGCATGAAGATAATATTCTGCAGAATTTGAGACACATATAGATAGAAACCTTAGCTCATCTAAAACATGTTTTATTTCTTAAACATAAACATAGAACTACCACACTTAGATAAAATACATTTTTTTTAAAACGTGAATGCATCAAATATGCAGAAAAACTCAAATTATTTACAAAGAAAATAAAACATAAAGAAGGAAATTAATGGGGAAGCACAAAGGTAGAACAGGAAAACAACTAAACAAGTGAAAAATTCTATAAATACATCTTCATTTATTTTCAAAAATGAAACATTGGAGGGAGATCTGATACTAACAAAAACACAAGGAAAAAATAAAACAAAGAAGAAAACCATTATGACGTTCCTATTTAGCCACACACCGTCGCCGCCTCTATCCTTACTGTGGTATTTGGTATCCGGAAAGGCATGTACTGTCTGCCCTATTCATGTTTACTTTTCTTTCCAAATTTTATGTGATTGAAAGATGTGAACTTCATTCTATTGAAAACTAAAATTTGAAACTAGAATTTGATTATTTGAGAGATGAATGCTTTTGTTTTTTTCCTTTTATTGGTGTTTCTTGTTTAAGATCTTTTTTTTCTTTAGAGTGTTGTATAGACGTGTTTTGCTTAAAATCCTTTTTCTTTAGTTGTTCTTTTTTCTTTTTTTGTAAAGATATGATTGAATAGGATCGATGTTGTTATTCCTACTTTATACGTTAACTAGCAATTAGCACATATTTTTATACAGCTATAATGTAAATATTTCATGTCATTTAATATAAATAATTTCATCTAATGGATATAGCTAACTACTAAATAACCTCCTTTATTTCATTTAACATCATTTTGAAGAAGTAACAATTATCTTCATTCAATCAAGATTCCTCTAGAACAAGATAAGTTTCTAAATAAAATTTTTTGAACCTAAAATGACAAGTCTAATGAATCAATTTTGAAATTCATCTAGTTGTCGTTATAGCACAAGTTTGAAAAAGTTATATGCAACATTCCCTGTCATGTGCCTGCAATAGTTATGTCATGTGCCTGCAATAGTCAGTAATATGTAACCATATCATTCTCATAGTACATAAGTAGTACTTCTACTCATTTTCAAAATAGAGAAACAATTCACTAAACTAATACGGTACAAAAATCCAAAGACGGAATTTTGATTGTCTCAAGTGAACCAAAATTCTACACACTTTATGTTGAAATCTTCTCACTTGTAGTTTGTGCTTAAATGTCTATCCTCAATAAAAATAAAAATAAAGTAATCTTGTAATTTCTCAAATCTCATTTTCATTATACTTTAGCCAAGTTGCGACTTGAATCCTTAAATACATTAACTGTTCTAAGTAAAAAAACTTTGAGAAGACTAGTTGATGAAATCCTAAGTTGATCTCTTAGAATTAATTCCATAACTAGGCAAGACAGTTAGTGCAATAAACTAGAAATTGATGTTAGTTTATTGCGACTTTTGTCTTACTTGTAATCATACCAACAAAGTCTTCCCTTTATATTGGAGGAATTGCATAATAAAAAGGAAAATATTTTTGTTGAAAACAACACACTTTATGTATTTGGGAGATTATGTCTCTTTTTTATTATGGATTGACAAAAGGGTTTGAACGATATAGTGTGCTGATTAAACATTTACTTGTGTTTGAAGTTTGTTAATTTCATCGGAAACCAAAAAACACCATAAACAAGTAGATATTGAAGACCTGTTGAAAAATTTAATTACAAGACTATATTTGATATTACATTTGTCGTAAGTGCACTTAATCTATAGCAAACTGAATTGCCTTACAATGACTAGACCCTAGTAGATATTTGACTATGAATACTAATAATTAACCTATAAATTTTACAATCTAAGAATAATGAAAGACATCAGTAAAAGGGCAAGTAATTCAACACCTGTTTTTGTGAAAGACATCAGCATCCACACTAAAAGCTCCCTCTTTGAACTGAACTTCAAACTCAAAACCAAGGAGTTTGGCATCCACACCTATTTGAAATGAGTGGAAAGTTTCTAATAATCCACACAACCTCCAAGAGTCATCCTTTTTTTTAACCATCATGGTAGGAGAATCAAAAGGACTATTAATATGTTGAATGATTCCTTGACTCAACATATCATTCACCAAATTATCAATAATGATTTTTTGGATAATGGGATATCTATCCAGAATATGTACCTTATTCAATACTACAACAGAACATCCATTGATATGCCCTCAATGATCTATGTATAAGAATAGACACTCCAACAAACAATATATCTCGATGTTATTTCTCGCAGCAAATCTCGATGGCGCCCACAACTTTAACAAGAAAAGAGTTTTCAATTTATGTTATGATCTTGAGTGTATGAGTTTGTGGAATTGGTGAAAGTATTCTTAGGTTCTAAGATGTTTAGTAAGGCTTATCTATGATGCATTAAAAAGAATGGACAAAATATAACGTTTTCCAACTGAAATATCAACTTTGGAAATGTCATAACTGTCAAAAAATCAAGTTTGTAGGACTGGTAAGTCGAATCACAGGTATGAGTCAACTTATACGATTTTGAAAAACAGAATTTATGTCTGCAACTGTTTAAGTTGATTCACACCTCTTTAAGTCAACTCACAAAATCTTATGTTTTGAAGTGATTCAACTCATAGGTTTGGCACATCAAAAAAAATTTGATGCATGTGTGTTGATTCATAAGACAATAAGTCGATTAAAAAAAATTAAAAATCACTTAGAAAAAGTTTGTAATGTGTTTCAAAGTATGCCATGCAATATGAACATGCTATAAAATTTATGCATGATAAAACAAAACAACATGCAGTAAGAGTTATGAATCCTAAAACATTTTTTTCATGAACTATTTCCTGTTCAAGGAGCATTTATGACAGAATGAGAACGAGAATCGAAAAATACATATACACATTGTCTAATAAAGACTAAAACTAGTTTTGACATTACTCAAAACACTAAGTCTAAACTAATTAGAAGACTTTTAGAGTTGCAATTTTGTCATACCTTATGTTTAGTACACATCTCATAATGACGTGATAAAATATATATGATATTTAAAGAACAAAATTATCCTTAGGAAAAAATAACATATATTTGTCCCAAATTAGCTTGTAATATTTTTTAATTAACAAAAAATAATGATAAAATTAAATAAGCAATGAAAACATTTATATAATTTTAAAAAATATCAATTTTTAAATTAAAAACTTATTTAAAAGAATAGGAAAATAAAAACAAGGGGAAATAAATCTAACTAAGGAAAAGAAAAAAGAAAGAAAAAAAGTGCTAAAAAAGTTACTCAAATCATGCAGATTTTCTGGCCATAGAATGGAAATTACAGAATATACTTGTGCATATTTTTTTATACAAATGGATAATAATTATGCACAAAAGTATACAATTTTTTTTATATTTATTCAAAATAAAACTTTCAAAAAAATTATATTTAAAATACTCCCATAATAAAAATTGGAGTTTTATGAAACAAAATAATTAAAATATTTTAGATTTCAAAATTCAAAAATATTATTCAAAAAGAATTTCCTTTTATACAAATAGTTGCATACTTTATAGTAATACGAGGAGAATAAAATATCATAAAAATTATCTATATATACAATCGTTTTGTAAGTCACAAAAGGTTGAAATAATTAAATTACGACTAATTAACTTCACAGAATGAGAGATTTATCTTTGTATATAGAGTCATTGAACTTTCTACGGTGTCATCTCAATATACAATTCATAAATCAACAATAAACTATTATATCAAAATATAAGACGTTAATAATAAATGACACCATTTTATAATAAGACACAAAGATGATATAATTTAAATTGCCTTTAGAATTGATAAAAAAATAATAATAATAATTTTGATAATATTTTTCAAGTGAGCATCTATTTATAATATATTAGAACATCATCAACCTTTTATATATCTTTGAAGCGAAGTTCTAACATCTTTATGTTTTACAACATATCTATTTTAAAAGATAATTTTTTACTTAAAATAATACTTTTAGCTCTTCATACAATTTATGAAAAAATAAATAAATTAATTTTATGGATAAAGTCACACAATACACAGTTATATAACTAATATTAATAAAAATAAAACAATTTTCATAAAAAAATATAATTTCAAAAAGTTATGAACTTAACTTACCAATAAAAGACACGTTTAAGTATTATTGTTAATACCAAGTAATTTAAAATAGAATTTTAAAAATTAATTTAGGGACATTTTTAGACTCAAATCTTATATTTTTACAAATAGTATAAGATTCTCATATTTAATTAACGTCGTATCTTTATATATTTTACTAGATCTTTCCAAAACAAAATCACATGTATAACAATAAAAATGATTCAATCTTCTTGAAATAATTATACAAAAATATGCTTGGTATAAATAAGTTCTCAATTCTGATTTTATTGCAAGATAATAAAATATCAAACCGATTGGTTTGAAATAATATTCAATTTTCTAATAAATAAATTTTCACAAAAATCAATAATAAATATTTACAAAAATTTTGGACAAAAAATTATGAAAATAAAGTATTTAGAAATACAATTTAATCTTATATAAATTAATAAAAATATTTATATATGTATAAAAATTTCAAATATTTAGCGAAAATAATCAAAATATTATTTAGTTATTATTTGATTCACGTGCCCCAACCCACTTGAGGCGCGAGTGAGCCTCGGCATCTTTTTCTCACGCATTGCAAGCACGAACAATGCAACACTTGCGCCAATTTAAATTTCATAGCTTCGGCCGCATCCGAGTAACACACTGTTATTAAATAATTGGACTTAATAGAATATCATCACAATCCATTCAAAAATAATATACTCATAACAACTAACCATATTAATAATAATTTATTTCATTTCATAATTGATAAAAGATTCAGCCAGGTCTAATAAAAAATTGTTCCGGTAGCATTTGAACTACATTGACACCGCAAACAATTTCAATCAATAATTTATATAATTTTAAAAATCAAAAAAATCAAAACACAAGTATATGACCTTTATTAAATTTCAGTTCCCCATAATTCAAGCAGTTTCCAGTGAGATGCATCGAAGCTGTGATAGAAACCATCCTTTCTCAAAGACCAATAAATGATTTTATGGCTTTTATCCCTCTGCTCAATATAGGCATCCCAAGTATTAAACCATCTAGACCAAAAAGCAAAACACTCCAAACTTTGATTTGCTTGGAATGTTCTGTTGTAGTGATCACCGACATTTATATGAGAAAAAGAATCTTGGTCGCATCGAATTACCAAATCACCTAAAGTGTTGTCGGGTAAGTTGTTTCGTATGTCGAAAACCACTTTGTGTGGGGTCACAAGTTTTGTTGTAGTGCTTAGAAAATAAAAAGAGAAGAAGAACATGAAGAGTGTAAATGAGGTGAAGTACTGGTGAGAAGAACCCATTGTTTTGTTTTGAAATTGGTGAAGATAATATTTTAAATAGGTACATACATAGGGATGAGAATAGGCTAGCTCGTTCGTCAACACCTATGGCCTAGTTTACTTATGGTCTGGTCTGACCTATTTAATAAAAAGGTTAGGTTCAGCCTATTTTTAAAGCTTATTTATTTAAATATGTCAGACTCAAGCTTATAAAAATACCTATTATGTCTGACAGGTCAGCCTATATATATTTTATTGTTTATTAATGTTATTTTTTATTATTATATTAATAATAATATCTCCTATTTTAAATTCTATCAATAAGGCAATCAGTAGTCATTCCATATTCGGTAGTGTTTCATATTTGATAGTTGTTTCATATTTGTTAGTTGTTTCATATTCGGTAATCATTCAATTAGTCAATCACTCAGTAGTCGTTCCATATTTGTTTTAGAGGAAGTAATGGGTGCGTTTGTTGAAGAAAAAAATCTATTATTTGAAATCAAAAGTTATTTTTTAGGCTTTAAAAGATGTTTGTTTCAGATTTTTTAAAAATTATTTTGTTAGAAAATCTCCTATTTTTAGTAATAATATCTCCTATTTTAAATTCTATCAATAAGGCAATCAGTAGTCATTCCATATTCGGTAGTGTTTCATATTTGATAGTTGTTTCATATTTGTTAGTTGTTTCATATTCGGTAATCATTCAATTAGTCAATCACTCAGTAGTCGTTCCATATTTGTTTTAGAGGAAGTAATGGGTGTGTTTGTTGTAGAAAAAAATCTATTATTTGAAATCAAAAGTTATTTTTTAGGGTTTAAAAGATGTTTGTTTCAGATTTTTTAAAAATTATTTCGTTAGAAAAATTATTTTTTGTTTAATATATATAGATATGTACATTGATATTGGTATATGGAGAGTATCATGTGGTATGAGTAGAACATTTAAATATTTTAATGTGAATAAGACTTTTAAATAAACTTCCAGACTAGACCAAGCCGGAAAAAAAACATATAATAGGCCGTAGGCCAGACTTAGGCCTAAAAAATTAATCGTAGGTCAAACTCAGACCTTTCAAAGTCTGACCTAACATATTCCCACCCCTAGACATATGTAGGTAATATTTTAAAAATTGAACATAATCTTTTTCCGGTTGAACCATAAAAATCAAATCATGTAATTTGAAAATCTCGCTAATTCAATTTATGATTTTGAATTTTAATCATTTATGATTTTGAATCCTTGATTTTAGTCATCATTTAAAAAGCGTAATTAAAATTACAAATATATTGTTTATTATAGTCTACTCAAATATTTCAAATTATTTTTAGACTTTATTTTCTTAAAAAATATTTATAGATGTGGAATAAATCTTTATGATTACTCAATCATTAAAAAAAAATCTATGATTATTTTCAATATTATTTTCATCAAATTTTTGTTAGTATCAAGATAAGAAATTTCTCAATTTAGAACTAAAAGGAAAGTGTCGTTGAAATTATTTTTACGTATTTTGCCGATAACTATATTGATCATTTTGTGTAAATTTCATGTTTTTCAATCATTTTCTCAAAAATCAACGTTGAATTAGTTAAAGCCTTGAATAAATTTTGGGGCGTTACACGGTTCCTCGATAACACAAGATTTTCAAAAGTGTTGAGAAGACTAGAAAGTCTCTACTAGAAAGCCTAAAGAGACATTATAAAAATTCAACTCGATAAGCGAGTGATTCAAGGATTTTTTAGAAAATCCATATACTGTGTTTCTAGTAGGATAAAGAGGCTTCAAATTTTAGTTAGCTTGGAGAGGCAGAAATAATAATACTCAACTCAAGAGGTGCGTGAAGCTAGTAGACTTGAGGAATCCCGTTATTGTAGCTTCTAGTGTACTTGGAGTGGCTTTGAACAATACTTAGTTTTAGAGAGGCTTTAAAAACACTCGGTGTTTGAAAAGGCGCAATTAAGAATTATTTTGTGGATTAAGTCTCTAATTTTACTAGGGTGAAATCCCTCTGTAAGGGAATGACAAGATGTAACAATAATCATTGTAAAGTAGTATAAAAAAATTGTATTTTTATTTTTCTTTTTATTTTATGCTTCAGTTTGTTATGCCTCATCTTCAAACATCATTTTACATAGTTATTTGAAAATGAAGATAATCTTTTGATAAAGAACTAGTTAAAAGAAAAAGTTTAAAATGATCAACACAATTTAAACTTTAATTGATGATGTTTTTCAGTATCTTCACTTTTCTTATGTATTGGGTGTGTTTTATTCAAATAATACGCAAACTTTACATTGTTGGTAGCAACGAGGATTTGGGTTTCATCAAATGAAAATTTGATTGTCTCATATATTAGGCGATTTAGTTGAAAATCGTTCAGAGTTGAAAAAACTAGACATAGCTAATTAACAAGTCAATAATGAACTAGTATAAATATATGTGTTTACCTTTCCCTTAATTGCATCTTAATTTAAAATCCTCTTCAATAACTATCTTTGAGAAAGGTTTTTCACAACTTATGTTTTAAAAAGTATTTTATAATCTAATATAAGTCAACTCCCTTGTAATTTTTATCATGTTAAATCTTATCATGTGTTTGAGACACACGTGATAATATTATTTTATCATACTCTTTTTATATAAAATAAAAAATAAAAAAAGTTTAGATAAAGTTGAGTTTTGAAGGCTCTTCAAGGTCAATGCAGGGCTCAAGGCTCATAGAATCGTGACAATGGTACTTATAGATTATACACCAATGTGGTCCCTATGCTTGTAACAGGAATTCTACCCATGCTCTTGTGGAATATGAATCAACTATTTACTAACTGAACCAATCTTTATTGACTTATTTTTGTTACTCACAAAATGGTTTGCAACAAATTTTGAAAAGGGATTGAATAAAGTTTTAGGTTTTTAAAACGGTTTTCAAAAAATATCGAATCGAATAATAGAAAAATAGATTTTATAAATGTTGGACTCGTATAGTTTAGCGTAATAGAATTCATATTTGAAGGTTTGATAGTATTGAAATTAACTAACGTAAAATTTGAGATAATTTGCACAAGAAAACATAATTTGATTGAGAACATATGTTAAACTGAATTTTCACTCTAACACGTTAAAATAGAATATGATCTAAAATTAGAATGTTCTATTAACATTTCTATCAATTTTACACAAACCAAATATTTTGCCACCAAACACCAATATGTACAAATCAATTGACAAAAGATATTGCATAAATTAAAATCAGTTTCTCTATTTCGTCATTGCATGTAGAGTACATTTAGTCTTCATTAAATCGAATGAGAGTTTCTTCCTTTAATATTTTATTACAAATGTTTCCAAGATCCTTCTCAATTGTTACCGCTTACATATATCAACCCTTTCTTCCTAAACCCTTCAACCAAAATTTTGGAACAATCCTCCAAATATTTTGAACCTCTATTGTAGTACTTTAATTTTGTCCAACTAATTAAAAATAATTCAAAAAGTAATAATATCTATTTTATTATAATACATCAAATTTTATGTTTGTTTTTACTTCTCTTTAAGAAAACTTAAATATATATATATATATATATATATATATATATATTCATTAATAAAAAAAAGAGAGAGAAAAAAAAATATATATATATATATAAAAGGAAACAAAAATAATATAGCTAAAAGTAATAAATGATGTTCATTTTGTCTCATCATCTCATAAAACCACAATTATAATAACATTAGAGTAAATAATACACAATAATACAAATTTAATTAATTAATAAAATATAAAAAATTTCTATTGTCCTCTCTTATTGTTATGATGCAGAGAGAAGAAGATAAAACTTTGAGTTTGAAGCAGAAGCATGAAGATAATATTCTGCAGAATTTGAGACACATATAGATAGAAACCTTAGCTCATCTAAAACATGTTTTATTTCTTAATCATAAACATAGAACTACCACACTTAGATAAAATACATTTTTTTAAAAACGTGAATGCATCAAATATGCCGAAAAACTCAAATTATTTACAAAGAAAATAAAACATAAAGAAGGAAATTAATCGGGAAGCACAAAGGTAGAACAGGAAAACAACTAAACAAGTGAAAAATTCTATAAATACATCTTCATTTGTTTTCAAAAATGAAACATTGGAGGGAGATCTGATACTAACAAAAACACAAGGAAAAAATAAAACAAAGAAGAAAACCATTATGACGTTCCTATTTCTTTAGAGTGTTGTATAGACGTGTTTTGCTTAAAATCCTTTTTCTTTAGTTGTTCTTTTTTCTTTTTTTGTAAATATATGATTGAATATGATCGATGTTGTTATTCCTACTTTATACGTTAACTAGCAATTAGCACATATTTTTATACGGCTATAATGTAAATATTTCATGTCATTTAATATAAATAATTTAATTTAATGGATATAGCTAACTACTAAATAACCTCCTTTATTTCATTTAACATCATTTTGAAGAAGTAACAATTATCTTCATTCAATCAAGATTCCTCTAGAACAAGATAAGTTTCTAAATAAAATTTTTTGAACCTAAAATGACAAGTTTAATGAATCAATTTTGAAATTCATCTAGTTGTCGTTATAACACAAGTTTGAAAAAGTTATATGCAACATTCCGTGTCATGTGCCTGCAATAGTTATGTCATGTGCCTGCAATAGTCAGTAATATGTAACCATATCATTCTCATAGTACATAAGTAGTACTTCTACTCATTTTCAAAATAGAGAAACAATTCACTAAACTAATACGGTACAAAAATCCAAAGACGGAATTTTGATTGTCTCAAGTGAACCAAAATTCTACACACTTTATGTTGAAATCTTTTCACTTGTAGTTTGTGCTTAAATGTCTATCCTCAATAAAAATAAAAATAAAGTAATCTTGTAATTTCTCAAATCTCATTTTCATTATACCTTAGCCAAGTTGTGACTTGAATCCTTAAATACATTAACTGTTCTAAGTAAAAAAACTTTGAGAAGACTAGTTGATGAAATCCTAAGTTGATCTCTTAGAATTAATTCCATATCTAGGCAAGAAAGTTAGTGCAATAAACTAGAAATTGATGTTAGTTTATTGCGACTTTTGTCTTACTTGTAATCATACCAACAAAGTCTTTCCTTTATATTGGAGGAATTGCATAATAAAAAGGAAAATATTTTTGTTGAAAGCAACACACTTTATGTATTTGGGAGATTATGTCTCTTTTTTATTATGGATTGACAAAAGGGTTTGAACGATATAGTGTGCTGATTAAACATTTACTTGTGTTTGGAGTTTGTCAATTTCATCGGAAACCAAAAAGCACCATAAACAAGTAGATATTGAAGACTTGTTGAAAAATTTAATTAGAAGACTATATTTGATATTACATTTGTCGTAAGTGCACTTAATCTATAGCAAACTGAATTGCCTTACAATGACTAGACCCTAGTAGATATTTGACTATGAATACTAATAATTAACCTATAAATTTTACAATCTAAGAATAATGAAAGACATCAGTAAAAGGGCAAGTAATTCAACACCTGTTTTTATGAAAGACATCAGCAGCCACACTAAAAGCTCCCTCTTTGAACTGAACTTCAAACTCAAAACCAAGGAGTTTGGCATCCACACCTATTCGAAATGAGTGGGAAGTTTCTAATAATCCACACAACCTCCAAGAGTCATCCTTTTTTTAACCATCATGGTAGGAGAATCAAAAGGACTATTAATATGTTGAATGATTCCTTGACTCAACATATCATTCACCAAATTATCAATAATGATTTTTTGGATAATGGGATATCTATCCATAAGGACTAAGAGTAAAAGGTTCTACTCCCATCTTTCAAAGGAATTTTGTGGTCACATCCAACTCTAGCTGGAGGTAAAGAGTAGGTTCCTAAACAATGTCTCCATAGGTATCAATTGAAGAGGTAAAATAAGTGTGTAAATTAGGATTAAGCCCATGTGTTTGAGTAAGTGATATGTTTGGATAAAGGGTCGACGGGGTTGGCAATGGTAAAGAAACAAAACTATGCGCCCTTTTGGCACCTCAGAGAATAATTTTCTGCAACGCGTGGTGAATTCCATTTGTAACTTCCCAAAATCCCACAAAATTAGACCCAAAAATTTGAGCCATTGAATGCCATAAATTAGGTCACAACAAACCAATGGTAACACAATCACATTACCCATGAATTGTGTTTGATGTAGCATCTACTTAAAGTTACGATAAACAAATGCTACTTCATGTTGATGGCCACCTCCAATAGTGACAGATAAAGGGGAAATGTTTTCCAACTTACAACCTAACTTCTTACCAAGCTCTAAATCCAAAAAGTTATTAGTGCTACCATGATCCAAAAGAATTTGCAGTAGTTTCTTATCATGCATGATTGAGATTCACATAGTTTGATATTTGAAACGGTGGTGAGTGTTTGGAGTGAGAGTTGTGGGTTTTCAAACATGGTAGTGTCCTCAGATAACTCTGGAAGCAGGGCTAATGTCGTCAGTTGTTGGTTCGTCTTCATCAAGTTCTAGAACCATTAATTAAGACCATTTATGTTTCAGTTGATGACTAGAGGAAAAGATTTCATCAAATAACATACAAAGGCCTTTGGCGCAACATTTTGCCATGAATGGTATATATCGAATTTGTGCCTCATAATTTAGGTGACATTGAAGTGCCAACCTGTTGAGGTGAATCGAGGCCAACCAGCCCATGGCTGTTTTTGGAGTATTATCTCTAGATCTAAGCTTCGTTTCGCAAAGGGATAGAAGGGAAAGTTGCTCACCACCACACTACGGTGCTAGTGGACTAACTTGGAAGCGACGTCGTGAGCGGAGATTTTACCGGATTTACTCGCGGTACCGGAAACGCACGTTAAAGCTAACGTTAAGGTAAGGGCTCCTTCCAAACTTTTAGTTTGCATTTAGGTCCTTATCTGTGGTTGAAATGATGTTCATTTTGTCTCATCATCTCATAAAACCACAATTATAATAACATTAGAGTAAATAATACACAATAATACAAATTTAATTAATTAATAAAATATAAAAAATTTCTATTGTCCTCTCTTATTGTTATGATGCAGAGAGAAGAAGATAAAACTTTGAGTTTGAAGCAGAAGCATGAAGATAATATTCTGCAGAATTTGAGACACATATAGATAGAAACCTTAGCTCATCTAAAACATGTTTTATTTCTTAATCATAAACATAGAACTACCACACTTAGATAAAATACATTTTTTTAAAAACGTGAATGCATCAAATATGCCGAAAAACTCAAATTATTTACAAAGAAAATAAAACATAAAGAAGGAAATTAATCGGGAAGCACAAAGGTAGAACAGGAAAACAACTAAACAAGTGAAAAATTCTATAAATACATCTTCATTTGTTTTCAAAAATGAAACATTGGAGGGAGATCTGATACTAACAAAAACACAAGGAAAAAATAAAACAAAGAAGAAAACCATTATGACGTTCCTATTTCTTTAGAGTGTTGTATAGACGTGTTTTGCTTAAAATCCTTTTTCTTTAGTTGTTCTTTTTTCTTTTTTTGTAAATATATGATTGAATATGATCGATGTTGTTATTCCTACTTTATACGTTAACTAGCAATTAGCACATATTTTTATACGGCTATAATGTAAATATTTCATGTCATTTAATATAAATAATTTAATTTAATGGATATAGCTAACTACTAAATAACCTCCTTTATTTCATTTAACATCATTTTGAAGAAGTAACAATTATCTTCATTCAATCAAGATTCCTCTAGAACAAGATAAGTTTCTAAATAAAATTTTTTGAACCTAAAATGACAAGTTTAATGAATCAATTTTGAAATTCATCTAGTTGTCGTTATAACACAAGTTTGAAAAAGTTATATGCAACATTCCGTGTCATGTGCCTGCAATAGTTATGTCATGTGCCTGCAATAGTCAGTAATATGTAACCATATCATTCTCATAGTACATAAGTAGTACTTCTACTCATTTTCAAAATAGAGAAACAATTCACTAAACTAATACGGTACAAAAATCCAAAGACGGAATTTTGATTGTCTCAAGTGAACCAAAATTCTACACACTTTATGTTGAAATCTTTTCACTTGTAGTTTGTGCTTAAATGTCTATCCTCAATAAAAATAAAAATAAAGTAATCTTGTAATTTCTCAAATCTCATTTTCATTATACCTTAGCCAAGTTGTGACTTGAATCCTTAAATACATTAACTGTTCTAAGTAAAAAAACTTTGAGAAGACTAGTTGATGAAATCCTAAGTTGATCTCTTAGAATTAATTCCATATCTAGGCAAGAAAGTTAGTGCAATAAACTAGAAATTGATGTTAGTTTATTGCGACTTTTGTCTTACTTGTAATCATACCAACAAAGTCTTTCCTTTATATTGGAGGAATTGCATAATAAAAAGGAAAATATTTTTGTTGAAAGCAACACACTTTATGTATTTGGGAGATTATGTCTCTTTTTTATTATGGATTGACAAAAGGGTTTGAACGATATAGTGTGCTGATTAAACATTTACTTGTGTTTGGAGTTTGTCAATTTCATCGGAAACCAAAAAGCACCATAAACAAGTAGATATTGAAGACTTGTTGAAAAATTTAATTAGAAGACTATATTTGATATTACATTTGTCGTAAGTGCACTTAATCTATAGCAAACTGAATTGCCTTACAATGACTAGACCCTAGTAGATATTTGACTATGAATACTAATAATTAACCTATAAATTTTACAATCTAAGAATAATGAAAGACATCAGTAAAAGGGCAAGTAATTCAACACCTGTTTTTATGAAAGACATCAGCAGCCACACTAAAAGCTCCCTCTTTGAACTGAACTTCAAACTCAAAACCAAGGAGTTTGGCATCCACACCTATTCGAAATGAGTGGGAAGTTTCTAATAATCCACACAACCTCCAAGAGTCATCCTTTTTTTAACCATCATGGTAGGAGAATCAAAAGGACTATTAATATGTTGAATGATTCCTTGACTCAACATATCATTCACCAAATTATCAATAATGATTTTTTGGATAATGGGATATCTATCCATAAGGACTAAGAGTAAAAGGTTCTACTCCCATCTTTCAAAGGAATTTTGTGGTCACATCCAACTCTAGCTGGAGGTAAAGAGTAGGTTCCTAAACAATGTCTCCATAGGTATCAATTGAAGAGGTAAAATAAGTGTGTAAATTAGGATTAAGCCCATGTGTTTGAGTAAGTGATATGTATGGATAAAGGGTCGACGGGGTTGGCAATGGTAAAGAAACAAAACTATGCGCCCTTTTGGCACCTCAGAGAATAATTTTCTGCAACGCGTGGTGAATTCCATTTGTAACTTCCCAAAATCCCACAAAATTAGACCCAAAAATTTGAGCCATTGAATGCCATAAATTAGGTCACAACAAACCAATGGTAACACAATCACATTACCCATGAATTGTGTTTGATGTAGCATCTACTTAAAGTTACGATAAACAAATGCTACTTCATGTTGATGGCCACCTCCAATAGTGACAGATAAAGGGGAAATGTTTTCCAACTTACAACCTAACTTCTTACCAAGCTCTAAATCCAAAAAGTTATTAGTGCTACCATGATCCAAAAGAATTTGCAGTAGTTTCTTATCATGCATGATTGAGATTCACATAGTTTGATATTTGAAACGGTGGTGAGTGTTTGGAGTGAGAGTTGTGGGTTTTCAAACATGGTAGTGTCCTCAGATAACTCTGGAAGCAGGGCTAATGTCGTCAGTTGTTGGTTCGTCTTCATCAAGTTCTAGAACCATTAATTAAGACCATTTATGTTTCAGTTGATGACTAGAGGAAAAGATTTCATCAAATAACATACAAAGGCCTTTGGCGCAACATTTTGCCATGAATGGTATATATCGAATTTGTGCCTCATAATTTAGGTGACATTGAAGTGCCAACCTGTTGAGGTGAATCGAGGCCAACCAGCCCATGGCTGTTTTTGGAGTATTATCTTAAAGAAAAAAATTGGTCACACTTGTAGAGACAATCCCTCACTTTTGCCATCAAAACAGGGAAACTCAACCTTGGAGATTCAAGTTGAGTACAAATGCGGAGAACCAGGTCAAGGACAGCCGTGGTTGTGACCGTGACAACAATCAGAGTTATCGTTGTAGCTGTGTTGTGATTGTGTACAAATCAAATCGTGTTTTCTTCCATATTTGTTCCCATTTCCAATTCAACAATAGATTAAGTGTGGGTAGTCAGTCATCGGGAAAGAACAAGATGATACCAATTGAGACTGTATTGGATTATTAGAGAGAACTCCGTTAATAATCTCAACTCTCTACCAAGAACATGTTATGAATGCAGTTCGGTGGAAGCAAGTAATAAAATTCAGTATAAAGAATCTAGTGAGAAGAAGTTTTTGATTGAATTTTTCTTATTTATTTTCATTTGGCCTTGAAGGCTATAACAACTTTTCCTTAATCGAGCACAAAAGCAGGGAAATCCAACGTCTAAATTAGCCACCTAATCTTTCTAGAAGAAAAACATTGGTGGCTTTGACATAAAAACTTTAAATTAAAAATAATAATAAAAGCCAATTTATTTACAACAATAGTAAAATGCTGTCACAGGAACTGATTAACCAAAAACAGGACTCAAATTATAATGTCTTCTAAAATGAATTTGTCTTTAAAGTAAATAAATGAATAAAACACCCATCTTTAATTTAATTTCAAGTGCCTTCTGATCTTTATAAAATTTTGGAGTGGAAATAAGAAAAAATATCATCTCCCTATATATTTCAGAATAGCCAGCACATTCCTTAGAGCACTAGTTTTCTGCATCTAGAATACCCTGTAAGGACAACATCTTTGGTTACCAAAATGAAAAAGGAAATACAATTATACACCGAAAATCGTAAGGTTGAATTGAATTAAGTAACCACCTTGATGATCATAATGGCCGCACCCTTATGCAAAACCTCATTATATTCATGACAAGCAAAGCTCTATAAAATGTAAAAGCCTTATGAGAACTGAATGGCAAATATGGATGCAATTTATTTATGTATATATTATAGAAAGAAAAAAAAAAACATATGACTCAACAATCTACTAATATAGCATTTAAGATTTAATTTATATGCAGTGACATATTTTACACTGTTAACCAATCAGAGTCGTTGATCAATAAAATATTTTACTTTAATTATATCTAACTTAAAAGTCATACAAAGAGTGATTTGTGATTGGTTTCCAATTTAAAAAGTTTTACATTGAAAATGTACAAAATTAATATCATCAGTTTAAACTGAAAAAATTATTAAAATTACTTGTCTCGGAAAATGTTTGATCCAGACCTGAACACAGTTAGGGCAACCTACATCTGCCGAACAGCGGCAACATGTGAGCACTTCTAGAGCAGCTTCCAAGAACTTTGTGAAACAGGGTTGAACCTATGAAACAATAAAAATTATAATGAAACAATATGTTTTCCACTTGGCCCTTAGGGGAACTGCTAAACCTTAAACGGGTCTATTATAAGAGGTTATTGATATCCAAAAACACAAAAGCATCACACACACATATATATATATATATGTATATATATATATATATACTAACAACATGAATTTCACTTTCTAAAGCTAGTTAAAATGACGAGGGTAGCTACACACAT
>NC_021160.2:35625139-35644794 GCF_000331145.2 Cicer arietinum | reverse complement strand
ATATATATATATATAAGTATTATAACAAAAAACAAGACTTTTACCACTATGAAAAGTTTGCTGCATGAAACAATTGATGTCATAATAAATTTCTGTGTTAAAATTCTAAAGATAAGCCATTGAATCTTCTATCTCCTCTTATCCTTCCAAACATCCAACACAACATTGTAATGATAATTAGTTTCTCACGTGGTGGCATTATACCTCCCAATACCATGTCTGAAAATCATTTATCTTACAGTTAAACGATAAAACTTTCCTGTTAGCTAGGTTTACATTTTTATCACATAAAACGCCTGAGACCCTCCTCCATTTCATCCACCCCACTTGAATCAGATAGTTTACATCTCCCTCTGTTTCACTGTCGTTTTGTAAAACTGTTTACTCGTCATTGTAATATTCTCATTTCTATGACAATGAGTTCATTTTCTTGTTGACTCTAACTCCAAACATTTTGTATCATACAACATTAAACAGGTACTAATGAAAAATAAAGAGAAAGGAAACTGTTGAAGAATCGAGAGAAATTAGATTTTATTCTCTTTTATTTTATATTATTATGTTTATTTTTATTCTGTCATTATTACTCAGTTTTACTATTGTAATTTCTTTTCCTATATAAACAGCTTAGGGCTGTAATAATAAAACATGAAAGTATTTTGTCTTTTACTTTCTTCATGGTATCAAGAGCTCTGGTTAGGGTTCTGTAAACCTTTCCACAACCATTAGGGTTTGGCGCTCTAACCAACTGAGCTACCACAACCATTAGGGTTTGGCGCTCTAACCAACTGAGCTAAACCTAATGGCACACAATACCCCATGGAAGGTATCCCTTATGGGTAGCAGCGACAACGACGATGGTTTGGCAAAAAAATCAGACATAGTCAACAACCCTGACAATTTAGACAGCGCCATAAGTGGCAGTGGCAGCGGCCTAAGCAGCCAGAATGGTTCTTCCAACTTTTTTGGCCATGAGGGAACTTCTAATGCCCTCAAGGTTGAAATCCAAAAACTAAATGGAAAAAATTATGTGGAATGGTCCCAAACCGCAAGATTGATTTTAGACGGTAAGGGAATATATGGTTTCCTAACAGGAGAGGTCCAAATGCCTGCCACAACTGATCCAAAATACAGGTTTTGGAAATCTGAGAACTCTGTTATTATTGCTTGGTTGCTTAGTAATATGGAATCAACAATCAAAAAACCTTTTATGTTTTTGCCTACTGCCAAGGAAGTTTGGGAGGCTGTCAAAGAAACATATTCTGATATTCAGAATTCTTCTCAAATTTTCGATCTCAAATCACGATTGTGGCATACCAAACAAGGAGATAGAGATGTCACTACCTATTACAATGAGTTGATGACACTATGGCAAGAATTGGATCTCTGCTATGATGATCATTGGAAGTGTTGTGAGGACAGTGTTCTGTTTCTTAAGAGACAGGAGAACGACCGTGTATTCATGTTCTTGGTTGGGCTTAATAAGCGGCTTGATGAAGTCCGAGGCAGAATATTGGGAAAGATCCCATTGTCATCACTTCGGGAAGCATTCTCAGAAGTTAGAAGAGAAGAGGCGAGACAAGGTGTTATGATGGGTAAGTCACCTTCTGTTGGTGAGGTTGAAAGCTCTGCCCTAATCACAAAAAATGAAGACAGGAAGAGCGCTGGTAAGAAACCATGGTGCGAACATTGCAAACGTCAATGGCACACACGTGATACATGTTGGAAGCTCATGGAAAACCTCTAAATTGGAAGAAAAAAGAAAGAAACGAATGTCATGCGCTCCAAGCTGATACATCTAATCAAGAGAAGCAGTCTCCATCAAGCTCATCTCCTTTCACCAAGGAACAGTTAGATCAATTGTACAAACTTCTTGAGTCTCAAACTTCTTCTTGCTCTATAGCTCAGAGAGGTAATTTTCCAAATACTGCTCTACTGTGTCACTCCCCCAGCCATACTTGGATTATTGATTCTGGTGCTACTGATCATATGACTGGGGAGTCGAGTCTATTTTCTTCTTATAGCCCTTGTGCAGGTAACCACAAAATTAAAATTGCAGATGGCTCTCTTTCAGCCATTGCAGGGAAAGGTTCTGTTATTCTGTCACCTAAGTTAACCTTAAAAGATGTCTTACATGTTCCTAATTTATCATGTAATCTATTATCCATTACTAAATTAACAAAGGATATAAATTGTCAAGCTAACTTCTTTCATTCTCATTGCACTTTTAAGGATTTGAGCACGGGGAAGATGATTGGCAATGCTAAGGAGAGTAGATGACTCTATTATCTTGACAATGGACTCGACTTCAAAGACCAACAAAAAACAAGTACCTGCTTTGAATCTATTTTTGTTTCTTCTAATAATGATGATATTATGTTATGGCATTTACGGTTAGGACATCCTAGTTTTCCGTATTTGAAAAATTTGTTTCCTAAATTATTTTCTAAGAAGGATCCATCTTTATTTCATTGTGAAACTTGTGAATTTGCTAAACATCACCGTTCTTCTTTTTCTACACAACCATATAAACAATCAAAACCGTTTGCAGTTATTCATAGTGATGTTTGGGGTCTTAATAGAATAAACACATTTTCTAATAAAAAATGGTTTATAACTTTTATTGATGATCATACTAGAATTTGTTGGGTTTATTTATTGAAAGAAAAATCGGAAGTTGGACAGGTTGTCAAAAATTTCTTTAAAATGGTGCACACTCAATACCAAACAAATATTCAAGTCTTCAGAAGTGATAATGGTAAAGAATATTTTAATATACTTTTGTCCGATTTTTTTCTTGCAAATGGGGTTGTTCATCAAAGTTCTTGTGTTAATACACCCCAACAAAATGGAATTGCAGAGAGAAAGAATAGGCATCTTCTTGAGGTTGCTAGAGCTTTACTATTTGCAAATAAGGTTCCAAAATATTTGTGGGGTGAAGCTGTTTTAACTGCATCATATTTAATCAATCGAATGCCATCTAAAGTTTTAGATTTTCATACACCTCTTGATGTTTTTCGAAATTATTTTCCTTTGACTAGTGTCTCTGCTAATTTGCCACTAAAAGTTTTTGGTTGCACTGCTTTTGTTCATGAACATAAACACATTGACAAACTCGATCCACGAGCAATAAAATGTGTGTTTACCGGTTACTCTCCAACTCAGAAGGGGTATCGGTGTTTTGAACCAAAATTAAAAAGAATTTTTGTAACCATGGATGTTACTTTTGTTGAAAATCAACCATTTTTTAGTGACATTCAAATTCAGGGGGGAAAATCAACCATTTTTTAGTGACATTCAAATTGAGGAGATGAGAGCTCTTGAGAAGAATCAAACTTGGAGAGTCATGACATTACCTACAGGAAAGAATACTGTTGGTTGTAAATGGGTATTTACTGTGAAATATAATTCTGATAACACAGTTGAAAGATACAAGGCACGCTTGGTTGCTAAAGGGTTTACTCAGACATATGGCATTGATTACTCAGAGACTTTTGCTCCCGTTGCCAAATTAAACACTATTAGAGTTCTCTTGTCCTTGGCAGTGAATTTAGATTGGTCTCTTAACCAACTTGATGTAAAGAATGCTTTTCTGAATGGTGATTTGGAGGAGGAAGTATACATGGATAGCCCACCTGGCTTTGAAGATAAATTTGGTTCAAATGTGTGCAAACTTCAAAAATCCCTTTATGGTCTCAAGAAATCTCCAAGGGCTTGGTTTGAAAAATTCACTCAGTCGATCAAAAGGCAAGGATATATGCAGGGACAATCAGACCATACTCTGTTCATGAAGTTCTCTAATGTTGGTAAAATTTCAATTTAAATTGTATATGTAGATGATATTATTCTCACAGGAGATGACATTGTTGAGATGGAAATATTGAAGAAAAATTTGACTAAAGAATTTGAGATCAAAGATTTAGGCGCGCTTAAATATTTTCTTGGTATGGAAGTTGCTCGCTCAAAGAAGGGAATTGTTGTTTCTCAAAGAAAATACATCCTAGATCTCTTGGAAGAAACTGGGATGAGTGGGTGTAGACCAGCAGATACTCCTATGGAATTAAATGCTAAACTTTGGGAGAAAGGCAGTGTTCCTGTTGAGATTGGAAGATACCAGAGGTTAGTCGGCAAACTTATTTATCTAGCCCACACTAGACCTGACATCGCTTTCTCTGTGAGTGTTGTAAGTCAATTCATGCATTCTCCCTATGAAGAACACTTGGAGGCAGTTTATCGAATCTTAAGGTACTTGAAATCCAATCCTGGAAAGGGTTTGTGCTTCAAGAAAACCAATGACAGAGAAGTCTCTATATTTACAGATGCTGATTGGGCAGGATCAATTACTGATAGAAAATCCACCACTAGATATTGTACCTATGTTTGGGGAAATTTAGTTACTTGGAGAAGTAAGAAACAAGGGGTTGTTGCTCGAAGCAGTGCAGAAGCTGAATTCAGAGCAATGGCTCAAGGAATCTGTGAACTTTTATGGATTCGTAAATTCTTGGACGAACTGAAAATGAAAGTTGACTCACCCTTAAAATTGTTCTATGATAGCAAAGCAGCAATAAGTATAGCTCACAACCCTGTACAACATGATAGAACCAAGCATATTGAGATTGACCGCAATTTCATAAAAGAAAAAATTGATGCTGGAGTTATATGTCTGCCATTTGTGACTTCCAATCAGCAAACTGCTGATATCTTGACAAAAAGTTTGGCAAGACCCAATTTTGAGCGACTTATAGCCAAGTTGGGCATGACAGATATCTATGCACCAACTTGAGGGGGGTGTTGAAGAATCGAGAAAAATTAGATTTTATTCTCTTTTATTTTATATTATTATGTTCATTTTTATTCTGTCATTATTACTCAGTTTTACTATTGTAATTTCTTTTCCTATATAAACAGCTTAGGGCTGTAATAATAAAACATGAAAGTATTTTGTCTTTTACTTTCTTCAGAAACAAAATACCATTTGATTGCCAGACTTCTTATGTTACATACCTGTACTGAAATTCCAGACCCTCCAGGATGTTGATCATATATTAAAATTCTTTCAGGATAGTATCGGCTGTCATGAGGATTTGGACACTCAGGAGCCAAATCAGACAAGTTGCACACTATATGTCTGCAAGCACAGACGTCATAATATATAGACATGATGAACAAGAATAACAGTTTTGTCAACAGGAAAGAGGAACAGGTCTTAATTTCATACTCAGTTAAAATGCCAAACAATTTAGGAAGACAGCATGTAATAGAGACGGCTCAAGTAACAGTTTTACTATCTATATTAACTTTGGCCAATATAAGGTTCAGAGTGCAAAAAAAAGTTCAATATATTAAGTTCATTGACTTCTTAACAAGAGGAGAAACTCACAGCCAGACTCCTTTGCTAAGCACATGCTTAAATATAATAGAACAGGAACCGATTATACAATTTTTACCTAGAAAAAAATGTTATACGTAGTTCATCTCCCAAGGTACCAACCAACAATTTATGAGCAATCAAACTTCAGGCTTGGATGAAAAATTATATTCATATTACAAAAACTCTTAATGCTAACAGTAGTGTATTATTTACATACAGATCCCCAAACCATAGCTCTGCAGAAAGCTTGATGAGCACATATATCTTCTGCTATAGTATTCTATCAATGCTAATAACAACAATGACAATGTCCTTGAATTTTGCTTAAATCACACCCAGTCACACCTTTGGAAAATTACACTAATTCTCCTTTGTCACAAATTTAGTTTACACATAAATCACTACTATGGCCATACATGCAGGTGAAAAATCAAAAACTCGAAGTGTAATAATTCATGAAAAGGTGACGAGCTGAGTGTAAATCAGGCAGGACCCAGGAGAGTTAAGCACAATTCACTCTAAGAGTGATAATACTGTTATGAATAATTAGAAAATAAAATAAGAGCTTTACATATGTACTAATACTAGAAAACGTTAAATGCAAAATATTCTTATAAAAAAAAGGAAAAATAACATAAGAGCTTTACATATGTACTAATACTAACTAACAGAGAATGCGAAGTATAACCAACAATGTACATAACATGGATGGAAGAAATAACGCTTTTGTATGTCATGTTTGTGATGCGAAAACTTTATGATTAACATTTGTATGTTTTAAAATTTTGGTTGGGCTAAATCAACCCTACAAATCTGACCTTTAAGGTGAGGGATGTCTCCCACTTATAAACACATTTTTAGATCATATCTCATACAAAGTGAGGCTTCTAACACACTCTCTTCACGCCCTAGACAAGACATTTGAAGGGTGACCCGAGTGGCCTAATAGCAGAGTAGGCCTAACTCAACCATACAAAACCGGCTTAAAATTTGGGTTCGGCCTAACTCTACCATACGAAACCGACTTGAAAGGTGAAGGGTTTTATAAACACATTTTCAGACCATATGTCATACAATGTGCAACTCTTAACAATACGAAACTGATAGTATTTGGTATTTATGATTCAGAAAATTAAGGAATAAACATACAATTTATTACTTTAGCAACTGAAGAATGAATCTCAAAACAGAGGAAGTTGTAGTACAAATTACAAACACTCACAAACTTGACTGAAAGAGAATAGAAAGATAAAGCAAAACAGTGACTGCAATTGCTCACCAAGATGTTCGAGAGCATGTTCTCTCCTTTCCAAAAATTAGAGAGCTTGGCCTCTCCCTCCAATATCCACTCAATAATTATCCTATCATCACTTTCCCCTTTCCTTTCTCTATTTATAACTAAAACTAAACAACATAACTGACAAATAATAAAAACATAACTGTCCATAACTTCCAGAATTATTGTTCACTAATAAGATGTCCAACAGAAACTTACAAAGGCACTACGTGTAAAACAGCATGAGAAGCTGCATGCAAACCTCCACGGAAATCATAATTTTGCTTGACCACTGCTTCTTTTATTGATTGTGGCACAGGAATCCAGACTGCCTTTTAACAGCAACAGAACACAACAAAGTTAAAACCAAAACATGTCTTATAAGGATAATAAATAGAAAGTTGCCATAAATAAGTTCACCTGTGACTCATAGGAATATTGAGGAAGTGCTAGATCAACAGCATCAATGATTTGATTGCTTCCTCTCCAAATACGATAAAATCCAAACCAAGTAGTTGTTACTTGGCATACATTAGCACGGGCATTTGTTTTTGGAAACATGGATGAATCAATTACTGGATAAGCCTGAGAATAGAAGGGACATAGGTTTTCAAAGAACTGAACATCACCTAGCATTATCCCTCTGATATAAGATGAAAGTATAAATCTTAAATTTAATATTCTATGTATATGTAGACTTTTCAGTGAATATAAGTATGATATACCTGAATATTTTATAGATTTCAGTAAAATGACCAAGACTTAATTGGCTTGGTTGTCATTGATACTGTTGAAAATATATTTATATTTATTGCATATCATGTAAATAGGGATAATATCTTCCATATTTATTTTTGTATTTATTGCCTTGAGCCTATATAAAACAGACTCCGTTGTGTAGTTCAGACACACGGTTTCACCATATGTCTCTCTCATTTTCTCTTATTCAACATGGTATCTAGAGCCTATTAAGAGAGACAGCCCTATACCGTGATTACCCCGGGACCCACTGTCCTTCGGTGAGATTTTTTTTTTTCTTTCGGTAAACCGTGTCTCAATTCCGGTTTACCCTTTCTTTGTTGCTTTCCGTTCATTTTTTTTTTCCAGCAAATCAGTACACTGTTCATCGTGCGGCACTGTTCATCGCGCGGTATTGTTCATCGGAAAAAAAAAAAAAAGAAAAAAAAAACCATATTCCGCCACTGTTTCGCTGCTGGTTTTTAGGTAACTAATTGATTATGGCTACTTATAAAGATTTTCTTCGGTGGAGAGAGTATTGTCAGAACTCGAGTTCCGCTGTTTCCGCCGCACAAAGTGGTAATTCACCTGTTTGCATCTCACCTTCTCATAGCCCATGGATTCTCGATTCTGGTGCATCTGATCACATTACTGGTAATAAGACTTTTTTCTCCTCTCTCACAACATCTGGTTATTTACCTAAGATAGCCTCAGCCAATGGTTCCCAAACACAGTCTCAAGGGATTGGTACTGTCCAAATCCTCCCTACTTTGTTAGTTAAATCTGTCCTTTATGTACCTGGATGCCCATTTAATTTAATTTCTATCAGTCGATTGACTCGTTCTCATGACTGTGTTGTCACATTTACTAATTGCAATGTTACTTTGCAAGACCGAATATCAGGACGACAAATTGGTGTCGGATGTGAGTCTAATGGTCTTTATTATCTCTCAAACCCATCAACAGCGTGCCCTACCACATATTCTCCTCTTACTATACATGCTCAGTTAGGTCATCCGAGTCTTCCCAAACTCCAACAATTAGTACCTAATCTAACCAAAATATCTAGCTTAAATTGTGAATCGTGTCAATTAGGGAAACACACTCGTAGTCATTTCACTGATCGAGCTAATAAACGAGCTTCCTCCCCATTTGCTTTAGTTCACTCAGATGTTTGGGGTCCCTCTCGTACTATTTCCACACTTGAGTCTAGATATTTTGTTACCTTTATCGATGATTTTTCCCGTTGTACGTGGTTATTTTTAATGAAAAATAGGTCTGAATTATTTTCTATTTTTGAACAATTTTATAAGGAAATTAAAACTCAATTTGGTGTATCCATTCGCACTTTGCGCAGTGATAATGCCCGTGAATATTTGTCCCATCAATTTCAAAATTTTATGACCTCTAACGGCATTCTTCATCAAACATCTTGTGCTCATACACCTCAACAAAATGGGGTAGCCGAACGCAAAAATCGGCACCTTATTGAAACCACTCGTACTCTCCTTCTTCATGGTAATGTACCATCTCGCTTTTGGGGCGATGCTGTTCTAACGGCGTGCTATCTTATAAATCGCATGCCTTCGTCTGCTCTTGATAACAAAGTCCCTCACTCGATCCTCTTTCCTGGTACCCCTCTTCACTCACTTCCTCCTCGGGTCTTCGGATCTACATGTTTTGTCCACAATCTCACTCCTGGTCTTGACAAACTTTCAGCTCGATCATTAAAATGTGTCTTTCTGGGTTATCATCGGTCCCAAAAAGGTTATCGTTGTTATTCTCCTACTCTTCGACGATATCTCATATCGGTTGATGTCACATTTTTTGAGTCTGTTACATACTATGAGTCGCTTCCTGATCCTTTGTCTGCAACTATTCCTCTGGACCTACCAAAGTCTATTTCACCTTCTCTTTTACCATTAGAGCCTATTACGTATGCCCCACCTGAGACACCTCCTGTGGCCCCTCCCACTGTCCCACTTGAGACTCCTCTTGTTGATCCTCCAACTGTACAACCTCTTCAGACATATCGTCGTCGTCAACCACCATCGGTTGTACATGTCCCTACACCTGTTCTTGATACCGAGGTCACTCCAGACGCTCCTTCACCGCCACCTCCTTCTTTATCGGATCCGACCCTTGATATTCCTATTGCTATTCGTAAAGGTATACGTCCTACTCGTAACCCATCCCCTCATTACATTGGCTTGAGTTACCATCGTCTTTCTCCTTTGCATTATACTTGTTTGTCTTCCCTGTCTTCTGTTTCTATTCCTAAATCTCCAGGTGAAGCTTTATCTCACCCAGAGTGGAGACAAGCAATGATTGACGAGATGTGTGCACTTCAGAGTAGTGGTACATGGGAATTGGTTCCTTTACCGTCGGGAAAGTCTTTAGTAGGATGTCGTTGGCTTTATACGGTGAAAGTTGGTCCTGATGGTAAGATTGATCGTTTTAAAGCTCGTTTGGTAGCAAAAGGGTACACTCAAGTTTTTGGCCTCGATTACAGTGATACTTTCTCCCCTGTGGCTAAGATGGCCTCTGTTAGACTACTCCTCTCTATTGCAGCCATCAGACATTGGTCTCTACATCAACTTGACATTAAAAATGCTTTTTTGCATGGTGACCTTGAAGAAGAAGTGTATATGGAGCAACCACCTGGGTTTGTTGCTCAGGGGGAGTCCTCTACCATGGTTTGTCGACTTCAGAGGTCTCTCTATGGTCTTAAACAGTCTCCTCGAGCTTGGTTTGGTAGATTTAGCACAGTAGTGCAACAATTTGGCATGATTCGAAGTGAAGCTGATCATTCTCTTTTTTATCGTCACTCAACCCAAGGGTGCATTTACTTGATTGTCTATGTAGATGATATTGTCATAACTGGTAGTGATCAACAGGGCATACTCCAATTGAAACAACATTTATCTCATCAGTTTCAAACTAAAGATCTTGGCAAGCTCCGCTACTTCTTGGGTATTGAGGTAGCCCAATCTAAGGACGGCTTAGTAATTTCACAAAGAAAATATGCTATGGATATTCTTGAAGAGACAGGTTTGTTGAATGCCAAACCGGTTGACACTCCTATGGATCCAAACGTCAAACTTCTACCTAATCATGGGGAGCCATTTTTAGATTCAGGGAGATACAGAAGATTGGTTGGTAAATTAAACTACCTCACAGTCACCCGTCCAGACATTTCTTTTGCAGTCAGTGTGGTAAGTCAATTCTTAAATTCTCCTTGTCAAGAACACTGGGATGCTGTGATACGAATCTTGAAATACATTAAAGGTGCTCCAAGAAAAGGTCTAATTTATGAAAACAGAGGACATACTCAGATAGTTGGTTATTCAGGTGCCGATTGGGCAGGCTCACCCATTGATAGGCGATCCACTTCTGGGTATTGTGTACTTGTTGGAGGAAACTTAATATCTTTGAAGAGTAAGAAACAAAGTGTAGTTGCAAGATCTAGCGCTGAAGCTGAATACAGGGCTATGGCATTAGTGACCTGTGAGCTCATTTGGTTGAAACAGTTACTCAAAGAGCTTCAATTTGAAGAGGCAACACAAATGACATTAATATGTGATAATCAAGCAGCATTGCACATTGCCTCTAATCCAGTTTTTCATGAGAGGACCAAACATATTGAGATAGATTGTCACTTTGTAAGGGAGAAGATCGAATCAGGCGACATCACCACTAGTTTTGTTAATTCCAATGATCAATTGGCAGATGTATTCACTAAGTCTCTGAGAGGTCCTCGAATCAGTTATATATGTAACAAGCTTGGTGCATATGATTTATATGCTCCAGCTTGAGGGGGAGTGTTGAAAATATATTTATATTTATTGCATATCATGTAAATAGGGATAATATCTTCCATATTTATTTTTGTATTTATTGCCTTGAGCCTATATAAAACAGACTCCGTTGTGTAGTTCAGACACACGGTTTCACCATATGTCTCTCTCATTTTCTCTTATTCAACAGATACTACTTTTTAGCAGTTACTGTGACATACAGATTTCAGACGTATATTTTTCCTGATTAAAATATGTTAGGCATGAATGATGAGAGCATCATAACCAGAATAAGATCCAGATCATTTGTTAGTTCTTAGCATTTTGTGAGATTATTTGGGCAACGCAATTTCAAGAGTTGAAATTTATTAGTTGATCCACATGAATTTCAATTGATAATGAAGTGTGTTGAAATTTCTAAAGTGTTTTGCTAGTATTACTTGAAATTTGGAGATATGCAACAAATGAAATTAAGCTGTGATAATCAAACAACATTTCATATAGCCTTTAATCCCCATGAAATAACCAACAAATTAAAATTGGTTGTCACTATTTTTGACAGAAAGTACTTTCTTAGGAAGTTATAATTGAATCTATTTGCACAAATGATTAACTAACAGACAACTTAAGAAAGTTTCATTGGTGACCTCAAGTTCATCATGTTTCTTGCAAGCTTGGAGCATTTGATCAATACGCCTCCAGTCAACTTGAGGGGAGGTGTTGAAAAAAATAGTAGAAATTAATGATTGAATTTGGAGGGAAGAAGTCAAAGTTAATTGATGATAATGGTGAGGAGGAGGAGGTTGTGGAAGGTTCTGGAACAGGGAAGAGAATTAGAGAAGTAAGGAACATTCAGATTTGGAGAACGCAACTACAAATGATTTGAAATCTAGGAAGAAAATCAAGTCTCCTGGTTTTGATGCATTGAAATTTTTGTTGGAGAATTCTCGTGAAGATGAACTAGATGTAGTGTGGAGGGTGCACTGTTAGGTTTGGTAGAACCTTCTGATCGAATGGTAAAAACTAGTCTTGTGCACATTAGACATTTAGACTGTGCACATTAGACATTTCCTCAGGTAGCATCCCTATTGATCATTAAAGGAATTATAAAAATGATAAACTGATAGTCTTAAAAAAGATTTATGAAGAATCAACTTTGACAAACTAGCTTAGAAAGAATTCATTTCAGTTGAAGTTGTGGGATTTTAAAGAAAAGGAGGAGAACAAATAATAACGGTTTGAATATTATTGATAATAGTTTTATGCTAACTTGATTACAAAAGACTCAATATTAATATTTATTTATAGAGAAACATAGACTCAATCCTATATCAGGAACAAATCATAATAATAATAATAATAATAATGAGAGATATTCTAAGATATCTCTATAATTATAAATTGATCATAGGAAATAACTCAAGATACTCGAATATAATATAAAAGATATTATAAGATATTTTCTAATATTCTAACACTCTCGCTCAAGCTAAAGCTTACTAAGCTTTAGCTTGTTGCAAGAAAATAATGTTTTGCTCTGCAAAATAATAAAAAGGATGGAAAAGCAACTCAGGGATACAGGTAAAGTCGGAGAGAATTGCTATAAATATAGCCTAGTCAGATAGTTGGAATGATCATCAGCGTGAGAGAAATTCATGGCAAGCAATTGAACAAAATAAGGTCCGTTCTTCTAAAAACTGCAGTTGGAAGCTTCAAACCAATAATATTGAAGAGGCGTACTTCAAGAAGAGACAGGCAAAACTAGTACATCTGAGACAAAGATGGGGCCAGTGCATCTGGGACAAATTGCCATGCTAAAGTGTGAGTCATGAAAATAAAAGACACTGTCAGAATGACCAACAATGGAAAAAGAAATCATCACTAGTATGATTCATCTGTGGAAAAAGGGATACCACCGGAATGATCATCGGTGGAAATAGAAGCCACTGTTATAATCTATTAGTAAGAACTACGATTTTACTGAAGCACTGTGATTTTAATGAAATGAAACCATGATCGATCTACGGAGTGAGAAAACCCATCCAAAATAAGAGAGATAACGGCTGCTTGAACAATAACACATATTTCCGTTGATCAAAATTGGAAAGTAAGGACAGATCTGGAACCGTGAGGCCGAGGCGAGTTCAACAAAAAAAGTTGGGTCTAAAACGGCTGTCGGACACGCCGTCACACACAATGAAGAGAGGCGGCGCGTGGATCTGACGTGCAGTGGACGGTGAGGCGCGTGTGGTGGCTTTCGGTGGTGCGCTTTGAGGTGTGGGCCGATCTGGAAGAGGCGAAGCTGATGGAGTAGTTGTTTGCCGGAAAAGTCGCGGGAAATAGTGGCGGTGACAGCGATTGTAGCAAGCTGAACGGAAACAAGTGAAACCGGTGTCGGAATGTGTCACGACAGTAGGATGAAAAAGGAATGATCAAGTTGGAAAAGAGAAACTATGATTATATTCCCATACTGTTGGGAACTCGGCAGCACAATAGAGGCGAGATCGTTCAAGGAGGATCGAAATAGGTTCTGATACCATGTTGAAGTTGTGGGATTTTAGGTAAAAGAGGAGAGAAAATAATAAGGGTTTGAATATTATTGATAATAGTTTTATGCTAACTTGATTACAAAAGACTCAACATTAATCTCTATTTATAAAGGAACATAGACTCAATCCTAAATCAAGAACAAATCATAATAATGAGAAATATTCTAACATATCTTTATAATAATAAATTGATCATAGGAAACAACTCAAGATACTCTAATATAACATAAAAGATATTATAAGATATTTTTTAATATTATAACAATTTCGTTCAAACAATCAAACTTCAATGCTAATGATAAATACATTGAATATAGAAATATAATAGAAATAAAAAAGAAATTGTATACAATGACTGCATACAAAAACAAAGAAAAAGAGAGAATTCTCCTACGAAGGATCTCCCCTATTACAACTAAGGCATTACTCTGTTTTCTGAACTAACAAATGAAATCCCCCTTGCTTCGACCCATTCAGATAAGCCCTTGTGCTTCCATCTATAACCACAGAACTGATTCTATAAATAACATGATCTCTGTTAGAATATAAAATATTATCTTGATTTATCTTTTAGGATTAACTTTCAATCTTATCGTATCATATCTTATAAATAGTGATAGAAGATTTTTTTTTTTTAATAGCCAGTGATAGAATATTTGTAATTATCTTATTGTTTTTAAGCTTATTTGTGTAGTTTAAACCCACAGTTTTACCATATACCTCTCTTGTTTTTTGTCATTCAACAATGAATAAGAGTCTGGTTCCGGACATCCTCCTTATATGTAGGACCCCGTTGGCAAAATCGCAAATATTAAGAAAGTTGATTGTATTATTATATTTGTTGATAATTTATATTGTTTTTGCAAGTTTACCTTTAGGAGAGAGAATTAGTTTAGGTTTTTATTATACTACCTATTGTAGTTTGCACAAAAAGATGCAACAAAATTAGGAGTATGCTAGTAAAGAAATAATAATGCAACTGAAAACCGAAAAGGGTTTTATGAAAAGGGACAAAGAAAAATCTCAAGTGGGTTTTAAATATAGGGATGGAGGCAGCATTGTATTGTATGTATCTTATCAATCTATTGCAAAATGATAAAGAGAATTACATTCTCTGAACCTTTAATCCATTTTTCACCATTCCTAGTTTCTTGAATTATGTAAAGTACACTTTATTCATGTCCATTAAACACAGTTTTCACTTTTCTATCACACAGACTTGAGCAAGTAATATCAAGAATTCAGGTTCAGATCTGTAACCCGCATTAGATATCCGGGGCAGGAGCGTGTGTGCTGAGAACCCACAATAACCGAAGATATGCATAAATTAGTGCTTAATAATTCATGTTGAGATTTGCCATCCCTTAAGCTAGCATTTAGGGTTGAGTTAGCCTAGTCCAAGTTCTAGGATGGTATCTACAGCCTTTTCCCTTCAACCTATAACCGCCAAACAAGTTCTATAACTACTTTGCTACAAAACAACCACCTAGGGATATGGCCAAATCAATCCTTGTAAGACTTGGGCAATCATATCAACCTTTGAGATAGCTTTTGTGGTCGAGTTATGCCTAGCCAACAACTAAAATTCACAAATAATTTTCCAATGAGTATGTGCGTATGAGCTTTCACAAGTCTAAAGAGCAAAAATTAATTGTGTCCATATTTTAACCTTAATTAAATGCCAAAAGTTAAAAAGATAATGCAAAGGATCTCTACAAAAATGAAGATCACATACAATATTACCCCCAATGACATGAATATCAGTATAATCTCGAGTCTTTGTATAATACTTCAGATCAGCCTCTTTGCAGAAAGCAGTTTTGCTACATAGATCTAACTTTTCAACCAAATAGGTTTTCCCTTGACGCAAGTACACTGCACCATCATATACCTGAATCGAGTAAAACATAAATATACTTTATGAGGTATTGATAACAAACAGAAGATAAATTACCCTGTTAATCTACAAAAACAGCGAAGTCCTTTTTCCACATATATTAGTAGGTAGAATTCAATACCTGAAAGAAAGCCTTACTTTCCTCTATCTCTTCAAGGACTTCTTTCTTTTTCTGATCTACGACACTGTATCTAACAGTTTCTATTGCTCGGATATTGACTGCTTGTGAAGGTAATTTCTGGAAAAGAAAAACAAGAAAAAATTGTCATAGTACAATGTCCAAACATTTCTAAGAGCTCAATAATAAAGAAGTAAACTACACCATAAAGACATTAAACCTGATTTGTTTAAGAATCTCATATACCTCGGGACCAATGTAGTTCCAAATTCTAGAAGAATCAGACAGATCGGAACATATGTATCCTCTATCTTTTAAAGAATTTAAAGCACTCTCTAAGCAAGCACCAAAATACTTCTCATCATACTGCACACTTAGAGGGTGTTCATGAGCTGCACAGACCAAATGCTGTTCAAGAACCTGACCATAGTCTGTCAGTATTAGAACAAACTATTCCATTTGTTAAAAATTCAACATAAATAATCATGAAAAGACTATTTCTAAAAATTAAGAACCTGCTTGTTTTGTGAATCAATATGACAGCATTCAATTGGTCTTTCAAAAAGTTTCCTAGGATTTTTCATGAAGTATTGATCAAGTGGTCCGCCAAATGCAACATAGACAGCTAGAGATGGCTTATCTCTCCTCCCACCCCTACCAGCTTGTTGCCACAAGCTAAAAGTACAAAATATTTTTTTGGAAAATAAAAAGGAAATCAGTCAACCTCGCACAAAATAAACTGTTAAAAAGGACAAGTAAGGTTATAAAAAAAAACGCAAAATACCTTGCAATACTACCAGGAAATCCTAGATGCAGAGTGACGTCAATTTCTCCAACATCAATGCCCAACTCAAGAGCATTAGTTGCAGCAACACCACAAATTTTACCACCAAAAAATGCACTCTCTATCTTTCTTCTTTCCTATCAATGTGAAGAAGCCAATAATGAGTCTCATGATACCATATAATCCCCAAAACTGAACATCTCGATAACAAAACAGAAAAAAATAATAATAATGAGCGCTGCCATTGGATTGAAATAAAAAATGTTCAAATCGACAACCTAACTTCAATGGAGAATGATTTCATTGCTTCCAACAGTCATAAGTATAAAAAATACATTGAATTATCGGTGAACATAGAATCTAATAAACAATGCCAGGTTCCACAATAAAAGAAATTTAAAAAAAAATGGTATGCTCAAGAAATAAATTGGTAGGTACCAGATAAATCTACATTAGAAATAGGAAGTAATGGAACTCTGCTCCTTAAAAACAATAAAATAAGAGATGGCTCCTCCCACGAGCTGCTAAGGTTGTCAAAACCTTTTCCCCCAGAATATTCATTAATCCCCCTCACTCCCTTTATAACTGTAGAAGTGTAGAGATATTTTAATTTGAAATACAATGTGATGATACTATCCTTGTAGATATTCTGTTGTAACAAATATGATAGATTTAGATCAGATTAGAAATTGTTTTAATCCTTATCTTCGATTATACATGTCAAAATCTGTTTATGTTTAATATCTTTCGAGTATAGGGATTCAGTTGAATAGGAGTACTAGTTGGGATTTAGTTATATATGAATACTAATAGATATTTAGTTATATATGAATACTAATAGAGATTTAGTTATATATGAGTACTAATAGGATTTGGTTGTTTAGTAATCTAATATATATATATCTGATGTATTGCCAACATATTTCAATTCAATAAATATGATTTTACTCTAATTCTTGAGATGGTATCAGAGCTCTCGATCTTTGAGAGCCTTGCTTCCGCATAAACCCTAACCGCTTTTATCGCGGTAACTGTCCTTTTTGCCGCCTTTATTGCGGTTTCGCCTTCATTGCGATTTCTATTTTCCTAAAATCTTAGCCACTTTCATTGTGGCCCTTTTTGCTGCCTTCATTGCAGCAACTTGAGATTTATTTTTACCCTTACTTCCGCATAAACCTACCACCTTTCTATTTTCCTGAAACCTTAGCCACCTTCATTGTGGCCCTTTTTGTTGCCTTCATTGCAGCAAATTGAGATTTCTTTTTGCCTTTTTGCTGCCTTAATTGCAGCAACTTGAGAAACCTACCACCTTCATTGCGGTTTCTATTTTCCTGAAATTTTAGCCACCTTCATTGTGGCCTTTTTTGTTGCCTTCACTGCAGCAATTTAAGATTCCTTTTTGCCGCCTTCATTGCGGTTTCTATTTTCCTGAAATCTTAGCCACCTTCATTGTGGTCCTTTTTGCCGCCTTCATTGCGGTTTCTATTTTCCTGAAATCTTAGCCACCTTCATTGTGGTCCTTTTTGCCGCCTTCATTGCGGTTTCTATTTTCCTGAAATCTTAGCCACCTTCATTGTGGTCCTTTTTGCCGCCTTCATTGCGGTTTCTATTTTCCTGAAATCTTAGCCACCTTCATTGTGGTCCTTTTTGCCGCCTTCATTGCGGTTTCTATTTTCCTGAAATCTTAGCCACCTTCATTGTGGTCCTTTTTGCCGCCTTCATTGCGGTTTCTATTTTCCTGAAATCTTAGCCACCTTCATTGTGGTCCTTTTTGCCGCCTTCATTGCGGTTTCTATTTTCCTGAAATCTTAGCCACCTTCATTGTGGTCCTTTTTGCCGCCTTCATTGCGGTTTCTATTTTCCTAAAACCTTAGCCATCTTCATTGTGGCCCCTTTTTGCTGCCTTCATTGCAGCAACTTGAGATTTCTTTTTGGCCTAATTTGCACTCCATATAACTCCTCCCATGACAACCTTGCAGATCTTCTAACTAAAGGGCTAAACAGTAGCAACTTTGAAAGAATTGTAGACCAAAAGCGCGTCGCCAAAAACCGTCACACGCGCTGCAAATCTCTCATGCGAGTAGATATGTCGCTGCTGCCGCTACTGCCTGTCGTTGCTGCTGTCACGTCTCCTACTGCTGCCATCTGTGGTTACTGCCTGTCGTTGCTGCTGTCACGTCTCCTACTGCTGCCATCTGTGGTTACTGCCTGTCGTTGCTGCTGTCACGTCTCCTACTGCTGCCATCTGTGGTTACTGCCTGTCGTTGCTGCTGTCACGTCTCCTACTGCTGCCATCTGTGGTTACTGCCTGTCGTTGCTGCTGTCACGTCTCCTACTGCTGCCATCTGTGGTTGCTGCATGTCGTCGCTGCTGGAAAAGTTTTTCGACACAACCACTTCCATTGTGTGCGGAATCTTCCAATCTACACAACCCATATTTTCTTTTAGGTCAAAAGTTGCTCCACACGCACTCATGTGCCTCCAAGATCCACCGTGTTTATCTCACGCGCCGCCACCAACAGCCTCGAGCTCAGGCGCGTCTGTCCGCTTTCCAGCATAATGTTTTCAGATTTGTTTTAAGTTTTCCTTCCTAGTTTCAGATATGTTTTAAGTCTTTTTCTTTCAAACCACATGCATACAACTTGGCAATTTATCCCAGATACACTGGCCCCATCTTTGTCCCAGATGTATTGGCCTTGCCTTTCTCTCCTTGAAGCATGTCTCTCTCTCCTTGAAGCAAATTCAAGTTGAAATATTTTGAGTATCTGATATTATTGGTTTGAAGCTTCCAAATGCAGTTTTTTAGAAGGACGGACCTTGCTTTGTTCAACTGCTTGCCATGAATTTCTCTCACGCTGATGATCATTCCGGCTATCTGGCTAGCTGTATTTATAGCAATTCTCTCCGACTTCACTTGCATCCCTGAGTTGCCTTTCCACCTTTTTTTTATTATTTTGCAGAGCAAAACATTGTTTTCTTGTAACAAGCTAAAACTTAGTAAGTTTTAGCTTGAGGGGGAGTGTCAGAATATTAGAAAATATCTTATAAGATCTTTTATATTATATTAGAGTATCTTGAGTTATTTCTTAGATCAATTTATAATCATAGAGATATCTTAGAATATCT
>NC_021160.2:35601843-35624866 GCF_000331145.2 Cicer arietinum | reverse complement strand
CTTATTGATTATGGCTACTTATGAAGATTTTCTTTGGTGGTTAGAGTATTGTCAAAACTCGAGTTCCGTTGTTTCAACTGCACAAAGTGGTAAGTCACTTGTTTGCATCTCACTTTCTCATAGCCCATGGATTCTCGATTCTGGTGCATCTGATCACATTACTGGTAATAAGACTCTTTTCTCCCCTCTCAACATCTGGTTATTTACCTAGGATAGTCTCAGCCAATGGTTCCCAAACACAGTCTCAAGGGATTGGCACTGTCCAAATCCTCCCTACTCTGTTAGTTAAATCTGTCCTTTATGTGCCTGGATGCCCATTTAATTTAATTTCTATCAGTCGATTGACTCGTTCTCATGACTGTGTTGTCACATTTACTAATTGCAATGTTACTTTGCAAGACCGAATATCAGGACGACAAATTGGTGTCGGATGTGAGTCTAATGGTCTTTATTATCTCTCAAACCCATCAACAGCGTGCCCTACCACATATTCTCCTCTTACTATACATGCTCAGTTAGGTCATCCGAGTCTTCCCAAACTTCAACAATTAGTACCTAATCTAACCAAAATATCTAGCTTAAATTGTGAGTCGTGTCAATTAGGGAAACACACTCGTAGTCATTTCACTGATCGAGCTAATAAACGAGCTTCCTCCCCATTTGCTTTAGTTCACTCAGATGTTTGGGGTCCCTCTCGTACTATTTCCACACTTGAGTCTAGATATTTTGTTACCTTTATCGATGATTTTTCCCGTTGTACGTGGTTATTTTTAATGAAAAATAGGTCTGAATTATTTTCTATTTTTGAACAATTTTATAAGGAAATTAAAACTCAATTTGGTGTATCCATTCGCACTTTGCGCAGTGATAATGCCCGTGAATATTTGTCCCATCAATTTCAAAATTTTATGACCTCTAACGGCATTCTTCATCAAACATCTTGTGCTCATACACCTCAACAAAATGGGGTAGCCGAACGCAAAAATCGGCACCTTATTGAAACCACTCGTACTCTCCTTCTTCATGGTAATGTACCATCTCGCTTTTGGGGCGATGCTGTTCTAACGGCGTGCTATCTTATAAATCGCATGCCTTCGTCTGCTCTTGATAACAAAGTCCCTCACTCGATCCTCTTTCCTGGTACCCCTCTTCACTCACTTCCTCCTCGGGTCTTCGGATCTACATGTTTTGTCCACAATCTCACTCCTGGTCTTGACAAACTTTCAGCTCGATCATTAAAATGTGTCTTTCTGGGTTATCATCGGTCCCAAAAAGGTTATCGTTGTTATTCTCCTACTCTTCGACGATATCTCATATCGGTTGATGTCACATTTTTTGAGTCTGTTACATACTATGAGTCGCTTCCTGATCCTTTGTCTGCAACTATTCCTCTGGACCTACCAAAGTCTATTTCACCTTCTCTTTTACCATTAGAGCCTATTACGTATGCCCCACCTGAGACACCTCCTGTGGCCCCTCCCACTGTCCCACTTGAGACTCCTCTTGTTGATCCTCCAACTGTACAACCTCTTCAGACATATCGTCGTCGTCAACCACCATCGGTTGTACATGTCCCTACACCTGTTCTTGATACCGAGGTCACTCCAGACGCTCCTTCACCGCCACCTCCTTCTTTATCGGATCCGACCCTTGATATTCCTATTGCTATTCGTAAAGGTATACGTCCTACTCGTAACCCATCCCCTCATTACATTGGCTTGAGTTACCATCGTCTTTCTCCTTTGCATTATACTTGTTTGTCTTCCCTGTCTTCTGTTTCTATTCCTAAATCTCCAGGTGAAGCTTTATCTCACCCAGAGTGGAGACAAGCAATGATTGACGAGATGTGTGCACTTCAGAGTAGTGGTACATGGGAATTGGTTCCTTTACCGTCGGGAAAGTCTTTAGTAGGATGTCGTTGGCTTTATACGGTGAAAGTTGGTCCTGATGGTAAGATTGATCGTTTTAAAGCTCGTTTGGTAGCAAAAGGGTACACTCAAGTTTTTGGCCTCGATTACAGTGATACTTTCTCCCCTGTGGCTAAGATGGCCTCTGTTAGACTACTCCTCTCTATTGCAGCCATCAGACATTGGTCTCTACATCAACTTGACATTAAAAATGCTTTTTTGCATGGTGACCTTGAAGAAGAAGTGTATATGGAGCAACCACCTGGGTTTGTTGCTCAGGGGGAGTCCTCTACCATGGTTTGTCGACTTCAGAGGTCTCTCTATGGTCTTAAACAGTCTCCTCGAGCTTGGTTTGGTAGATTTAGCACAGTAGTGCAACAATTTGGCATGATTCGAAGTGAAGCTGATCATTCTCTTTTTTATCGTCACTCAACCCAAGGGTGCATTTACTTGATTGTCTATGTAGATGATATTGTCATAACTGGTAGTGATCAACAGGGCATACTCCAATTGAAACAACATTTATCTCATCAGTTTCAAACTAAAGATCTTGGCAAGCTCCGCTACTTCTTGGGTATTGAGGTAGCCCAATCTAAGGACGGCTTAGTAATTTCACAAAGAAAATATGCTATGGATATTCTTGAAGAGACAGGTTTGTTGAATGCCAAACCGGTTGACACTCCTATGGATCCAAACGTCAAACTTCTACCTAATCATGGGGAGCCATTTTTAGATTCAGGGAGATACAGAAGATTGGTTGGTAAATTAAACTACCTCACAGTCACCCGTCCAGACATTTCTTTTGCAGTCAGTGTGGTAAGTCAATTCTTAAATTCTCCTTGTCAAGAACACTGGGATGCTGTGATACGAATCTTGAAATACATTAAAGGTGCTCCAGGAAAGGGTCTAATTTATGAAAACAGAGGACATACTCAGATAGTTGGTTATTCAGATGCCGATTGGGCAGGCTCACCCATTGATAGGCGATCCACTTCTGGGTATTGTGTACTTGTTGGAGGAAACTTAATATCTTGGAAGAGTAAGAAACAAAGTGTAGTTGCAAGATCTAGCGCTGAAGCTGAATACAGGGCTATGGCATTAGTGACTTGTGAGCTCATTTGGTTGAAACAGTTACTCAAAGAGCTTCAATTTGAAGAGGCAACACAAATGACATTAATATGTGATAATCAAGCAGCATTGCACATTGCCTCTAATCCAGTTTTTCATGAGAGGACCAAGCATATTGAGATAGATTGTCACTTTGTAAGGGAGAAGATCGAATCAGGCGACATCACCACTAGTTTTGTTAATTCCAATGATCAATTGGCAGATGTATTCACTAAGTCTCTAAGAGGTCCTCGAATCAGTTATATATGTAACAAGCTTGGTGCATATGATTTATATGCTCCAGCTTGAGGGGGAGTGTTGAAAATATATTTATATTTATTACATATCATGTAAATAGGGATAATATCTCCCATATTTATTTTTGTATTTATTGCTTTGAGCCTATATAAAACAGACTCCGTTGTGTAGTTCAGACACACGGTTTCACCATATGTCTCTCTCATTTTCTCTTATTCAACAGTATTCAAGCTGGGAATAGAGAACACCTATTCACCAGCTTGAGGGGGAGTGTCAAAATCTGTTTCTGTTTAATATCCCTCAAGTATAGGGATTCAGTTGAATAGGAGTACTAGTAGGGATTTAGTTATATATGAGTCCTAATAGAAATTTTGTTATATATGAATACTAATAGGATTTGGTTGTTTAGTAATCTAGTGTATATATATATATATCTGATGTATTGCCAACATATTTCAATTCAATAAATATGATTTTACTCTAATTCTTGAGAATACATATATGCATAAACATATTGAGTGTAAATTCAAAACCAGTTTCAGTCTTTCTCTCTGAAGACTAGCAGGTATTAGAACTTGTTGGAACCCAACTCATAAAGTTTGACCCTCTAATATTTTGATGATAACAAAGTCATTTGTCACGGTCTTAATCCTTCTTGGCCTTCACAAGGATTTTGAATATGTGTAGAACCAAATTCTGACAAATCTTAGTTTTTCCACCACAGAAGAACTTGGCAGTTGCCTGCTGTAAGTCCCTCATCCAAGGTTCTATCAAGAGTTGGCTCTCAACTAGGTTCAAAATCCTTTGCACGTCATTGACCATACTTTTTAGTGGATTGTGAAAGAAAAAAGAATTGTCTTAAAAAATTGATAATTCATTGACCATGTAATGAACTGAATTAACCAAGTATTTGCATGTCATTAACTGTGTGGCATTACGCGATCAGTATCATACGGTGCCGCCCATATGGTGTCAACTTGTGTCAGAATAGTGGGACTGTTTCGAAATCCAGTTACATGAACATAACATGCAGACAGATTGTATGCACACACATAAGCATATAATTGCATAAACACATTAAGTGCCAACATTTATAACCAGAAAAGGTGAAGAATGACGTAAAATTGACCTCTGCAATGTAGCCACCACGATACGCACATATGGAGTCCAGTAGATGCGGCGCTGTCTCATGAAGAATCTCACGTCTGTGTCATTTTAAATCAATTCAGATGCGAGGGAACCTTTATTTCGTAGCAACTAAATAGCCATTAACTTGAATTCCAATTCCAAATGGATATCAGATAACAAACAGAGTTTAGGAAAAGCAAAAAATTCTATCCTAACATCAATTCTACCAAAATATACAAGTAGATGAAATTAATTTTACATACGTATACGATAAAACAAGCTCGCAAAGTTTCCGTGATTTACAAAATGCAATGCAGCGAAGACCATGTTGAACCATTTCTGCAAGAAGGCGTGAAACATCCACGATTGGGCTGCAAAAGTAATAACCGGGCACAATGCATGAAAACTTCAGTTACTTAAGAATACTATAAACTGAGAAAATGTGTACAAAATGTAAACTTATTCAGTATCAACAATTTCATATTTACTTGATTTGATGGTAAGCACTACATCAAATATGGAGGACACTGTAAAATATACTTAACTCTCATAGTTAACTACTCTAAATTTGAAGATGAAATTACGAAACAGACATGGTCCAACAACGTGAATAATAGAACAATTCGAAGGGGAGAAAAACTATCCACATCAATGTCCTTTTTTACATTGTTGAGACTTGAGAACTAGACTGGGAATAAACTCCTTTAATTTGTGAGACCACGAAGAACGAACATCATAGACTTGTTATCAAACTTGTTTAGCATCTTGAAATATCATTACTAGTCATGACTAACTTTTTCAATGGTGGACTATGTTCTACAAAAATATGACGGGATGTCATGGTCCATCAATTAAAGTGTCACCAATCACCAAATTGTGTGCCACATAATACAAACAAGAGCAATGTACAGGTTTATAGTCTATTTCTGAACCAAATACATGTAAGGACTTTATGGTGTTGATTGATCCATATAGTTAACACCACCTTGGGGGAACAAGCTTGGTTATTCTGTTGTTGTATCATCCCAACAAGCTTGGAATATTAAAGGTATAAATAATTCCAAGGCTCCATCTAATATTAGCTTAAGCTTTAAGAAAAGTTGGTCAGTAACACTTGACTCAAGCTTGAACTGTATTTTCATTAATCACAGCAAGCAGGTCAAAATAAGCTCGCATGCCTCAAATCAATAGTTACTAAATTTTATAAGGTTATACATATGGGAATTATCACCTTGAACGAACTAAATTATCATTTTCATCCACCAATTCATCATTATCCATAGCAAACCGAGCTTTCTTCAATATCTGCAGTCAAGTAGTAACAGCATTTAGTTTGTTAAAATATGTCTTCAGTTACCACTACTAGAGCTACATCACTCAACAAAAACAATAGAACTTCAACACACAGCTTTTGGGCGCAAAACAGGATTCCAAAGGATGAAAAGTTTTCTTGCAGATGGACTTCCATCATTCTGAAATAACTCCACTGTGGGTAAATTTGCAAGTTCCTGGAACATAGAAATTCATGGTTAGTGCAGCAGTATAGTAGTTTTAAGAAGGTTACAAAACAAACTTATAATCACATAAAAGACAACATAATTGTTGAATAAGAGAAAATGAGAGAGACATATGGTAAAATCGTGTGTCTAAACTACACAACGGAGTCTGTTTTATATAAGCTCAAGGAAATAAATACAAAAATAAATATGGGAGATATTATCCCTATTTACATGATATGTAATAAATATAAATATATTTTCAACACTCCCCCTCAAGTTGGAGCATATAAATCATATGCACCAAGCTTGTTAGATATATAACTGATTCGAGGACCTCTCAGTAACTTAGTGAATACATCTGCCAATTGATCATTGGAATTAACAAAGCTAGTGGTGATGTCGCCTAATTCGTTCTTCTCCCTTACAAAGTGACAATCTATCTCAATATGTTTGGTCCTCTCATGAAAAACCGGATTAGAGGCAATGTGCAATGCTGCTTGATTATCACATATTAATGTCATTTGTGTTGCCTCTTCAAATTGAAGCTCTTTGAGTAACTGTTTCAACCAAATGAGCTCACAGGTCACTAATGCCATAGCCCTGTATTCAGCTTCAGCGCTAGATCTTGCAACTACACTTTGTTTCTTACTCTTCCAAGATATTAAGTTTCCTCCAAGAAGTACATAATACCCAGAAGTGGATCGCCTATCAATGGGTGAGTCTGCCCAATCGGCATCTGAATAACCAACTATCTGAGTATGTCTTCTATTTTCATAAATTAGACCTTTTCCTGGAGCATCTTTAATGTATTTCAAGATTCATATCACAGCATCCCAGTGTTCTTGACAAGGAGAGTTTAAGAATTGGCTTACCACACTGACTGCAAAAGAAATGTTTGGACGGGTGACTGTGAGGTAGTTTAATTTACCAACCAATCTTCTGTATCTCCCTGAATCTAAAAATGGCTCCCTATGATTAGGTAGAAGTTTGACAATTGGATCCATAGGAGTGTCAACCGGCTTGGCATTCAACAAACCTGTCTCTTCAAGAATATCCATGGCTTATTTTCTTTGTGAAATTACTAAGCCGTCCTTAGATTGGGCTACCTCAATACCCAAGAAGTAGCGGAGCTTGCCAAGATCTTTAGTTTGAAACTGATGAGATAAATGTTGTTTCAACTGGAGTATGCCCTGCTGATCACTACCAGTTATGACAATATCATCTACGTAGACAATCAAGTAAATGCACCCTTGGGTTGAGTAGCGATAGAAAAGAGAATGATTAGCTTCACTTCGAATCATTCCAAATTGTTGCACTATTGTGCTAAATCTACCAAACCAAGCTTGAGGAGACTGTTTAAGACCATAGAGAGACCTCTGAAGTCGACAAACCATAGTAGAGGACTCCCTTTGAGCAACAAATCAAGGTGGTTGTTCCATATACACTTCTTCTTCAAGGTCACCATGCAAAAAAACATTTTTAATATCAGAGACCAATGTCTGATGGCTGCAATAGAGAGGAGTAGTCTAACAGAGGCCATCTTAGCCACAGGGGAGAAAGTATCACTGTAATCGAGGCCGAAAACTTGAGTGTACCCTTTTGCCACCAAATGAGCTTTAAAACGATCAATCTTACCATCAAGACCAACTTTCACCGTATAAAGCCAACGACATCCTACTAAAGACTTTCCAGACGGTAAAGGATCCAATTCCCATGTACCACTACTCTAAAGTGCACACATCTCGTCAATCATTGCTTGTCTCCACTCTGGGTTAGATAAAGCTTCACCTGGAGATTTAGGAATAGAAACAGAAGATAGGGAAGACAAACAAGTATAATGCAAAGGAGAAAGACGATGGTAACTCAAGCCAATGTAATGAAGTGATGGGTTACGAGTAGGACGTATACCTTTACAAATAGCAATAGGAATATCAAGGGTCGGATCCGATAAAGAAGGTGGTGGCGGTGAAAGAGCATCTGGAATGACCTCAGTATCAAGAACAGGTGTAGGGACATGTACAACCGATGGTGGTTGACGACGACGGTATGTCTGAAGAGGTTGTACAGTTGGAGGATCAATAAGAGGAGTCTCAAGTGGGACAATAGGAGGGGCTACCGGAGGTGTCTCAGGTGGGGTATATGTAATAGGCTCTAGTGGTAAAAAAGAAGGTGAAATAGACTTTGGTAGATCTAGAGGAATAATTGCAGACAAAGGATCAGGAAGCGACTCATAGTATGTAACAGACTCAAAAAATGTGACATCAGCCGATATGAGATATCGTCGAAGATTAGGGGAATAACAACGATAACCTTTTTGGGACCGATGATAACCAAGAAAGACACATTTTAATAATCGAGGTGAAAGTTTGTCAAGACCAGGAGTGAGATTGTGGACAAAACATGTAGATCTGAAGACCCGAGGAGGAAGTGAGTGAAGAGGGGTACCAGGGAAGAGGATCGAGTGAGGGACTTTGTTATCAAGAGCAGACGAAGGCATGCGGTTTATAAGATAGCACGCCGTTAGAACAGCATCACCCCAAAAGCGAGATGGTACATTACCATGAAGAAGGAGAGTACGAGTGGTTTCAATAAGGTGCCGATTTTTGCGTTCGACTACCCCATTTTGTTGAGGTGTATGAGCACAAGATGTTTGATGAAGAATGCCATTAGAGATCATAAAATTTTGAAATTGATGGGACAGATATTCACGGGCATTATCACTGCGCAAAGTGCGAATGGATACACCAAATAGAGTTTTAATTTCCTTATAAAATTGTTCAAAAATAGAAAATAATTCAGACCTATTTTTCATTAAAAATAACCACGTACAACGGGAAAAATCATTGATAAAGGTAACAAAATATCTAGACTCAAGTGTGGAAATAGTACGAGATGGACCCCAAACATCTGAGTGAACTAAAGTAAACGGGGAGGAAGCTCGTTTATTAGCTCGATCAGTGAAATGACTACGAGTGCGTTTCCCTAACTGACAGGACCCACATTTTAAGCTAGATAATTTGGTTAGATTAGGTACTAATTGTTGAAGTTTGGGAAGACTCGGATGACCTAACCGAGCATGTATAGTAAGAGGAGAATATGTGGTAGGGCATGCTGTTGATGGGTTTGAGAGATAATAAAGGCCATTAGACTCACATTCGACACCAATTTGTCGTCCTGATATTCGGTCTTGCAAAGTAACATTGCAATTAGTAAATGTGACAACAAAGTCATGAGAATGAGTCAATCGACTGATAGAAATTAAATTAAATGGACATACAGGCACATAAAGGACAGATTTAACTAACAGAGTAGGGAGGATTTGGACAGTGTCAATCCCTTAAGACTATGTTTGGGAACCATTGGCTGAGACTATGCTAAGTAAATAATCAGATGTTGTGAGAGAGAAGAAAAGAGTATTATTACCAGTAATGTGATCAAATGTACCAGAATCGAGAATCTATGGGCTACGAGAAGGTGAGATGCAAACAGGTGAATTACCACTTTGTACGGCCGAAAGAGCGCAACTCGAGTTCTGACAATACTCTACCCGCCGAAGAAAATCTTCATAAGTAGCCATAGTCAATAAGCAATTACCTAAAACCAACAGCGAAACAGTGGCGGAAGAGTTTTTTTTTTTTTGCGATGAATAGTGTCGACGCGATGTGCGATGAACAGTGGACTGATTTACTGAAAAAATGAACGACAAGCGACAAAGAAAGGGTAAACCGGAATTGAGACACGGTTTACCGAAGAAAAAAAAAATCTCACCGAAGGACAGTGGGTCCCAAGGTAATCACAGTATAGGGTTGTCTTCTTAATAGACTCTAGATACCATGTTGAATAAGAGAAAATGAGAGAGACATATGGTGAAATCGTGTGTCTGAACTACACAACGGAGTCTCTTTTATATAGGCTCAAGGCAATAAATACAAAAATAAATATGCGACATATTATTCCTATTTACATGATATGTAATAAATATAAATATATTTTCAACAATAATCATGAATGTTGATAGAACCCTAAGAATAACAACAGTGCACGTAATATAAAGATCGATTGTCATTTTGTAAGAGACAAAGTTCTTTCGGGAGAAATCACAACTAATTTTGTTGGTTCGAATGATCAATTGGCTGCGTATTCACTAAGTCACTTAGGGGTCCTCGAGTTGAATCTATATGTAACAAGTTTGGTGCATATGATATTTATGCTCCAGCTTGAGGACGAGTGCTAGAATTCAAAGTATGATTTGTTATTCTTTGACTGTACAATTTCCTAGGTTCATTGGTAGAACTTCTAGTCAAATACAAGTCCCTAATATTTGAATATAATTATTGTAACCTCAATATAAATAGAAGATGTGTGATCTTGTTTAAGACAAACAATAAACACAGAAAACATATTTTACAGTAAGGAGCCAAAGGGAGTATAGGGAATCATAGCCAGGAGAAAGAGAAGACAATGTCACCACCTAAGTTACTAATTTCTGAGTTGGCAAGGGGTGGGGAGAGAGGGAGGATTCTACTGTCTTCAGTTATATGATCTGATAGTGGAGTGGTGCAAAACAGGGTGAGAATCGCCTAGAACCTTGACAAGAGACTAAGCACTCTCTAACTGCTTGGGATATTTTTCTTTCTCAGCATTATACTTCTTTTCTTTCGGTTTTCCATATTCATATTCTATTATCACCTTACTACAGGCCTAAAATCAGCATAAAAATAATGAATTTCATTTCCATTATTGCTATTTATCCGATACATACTATTTGGTATCAAATGTACCATCTAAGGAGGCTATGGATGGTAACAACGAGAGCTGCAATGTAATCAAAAGTGGATAGTTTGGAGAAGAATTTGGTCCATGCAGAAACAAAAGTCAAATGCAGCTGAAAGAGACTAGAAACTTCTTAAAGAGGACAACAGACGAGGATATACCCAAGGTCAACATCAACATCAAAAATCACCAAACAAGTAGGGCAAGAACAGGAGATAAAGAGAGGAGCAAAGCAGAAAAATGGCTTCAAGTCAAGTTTCTAACTCACATTCTAGAACATGTGTGCCACCAGTCAGACAGGGAAGGGGAGGCTCAATTTTCTCTACAGATGATGCTTTTTGGCGGATTAAAATAGTTGAGCAATAATTCAAACAATGTAGTCCAAATCTCAGGAAGGTTGAGCGTTGTGTTGGTAGCTTTAGAGGATAGTGGGTCAAATCAAGGATTTTGTATTACGAATTTCCAGCATGTTAGATTCAAAATTGTTTTGGGTCATTGTTGACACCCTCACTAAAAGCTAAATTTGTTGATTTACTAGACACCTAAGCGCCATTGCCTCAATCGCGCTCCATCACAACTGTGCCTGTTCTGGTCCGTGAGGAACATGAACCGCTTTGCCGGCTGCAGTTTGCAATGCCACTTGTCTGTTGGTGATCATCTGCCTCCCCTTTTCCTGTTTTGACCATGCTTTGCGACTGGAATTTGTGACAAAGTACCAGAACCCTAAAACAGAAGTGACGCGACTTGGACCCAACACATCAGAATGAACAAGATCAAAGGGAGAATTTGGTTGATGGTGACCTTGACTTGGAATGATAGAATGAACATGTTTTCCTAACTAACTTGACTCGCATTCCAAGGACATCAAATGAGAGAAATCAGGAACCATTTTCTTCAACTTATTTAAATTTAGATGACCTAGACTGCGATGAATTAGACTTGGAGAATTTGTAGTAGTGCAGACAATGGAAGATGGAGACTAGAAATAGTATAGATCATGTGATTCATATCTGGTGCTAATCGTCCACCCTATACTTAGATCCTGAATACAAAAATAAGTAACAGTAAAGGTGAAAGAGCAATCAAAAGTGCGAGTGAGTTGACTAACTAAAATTAAATTCAAAGGAGAATCAGGCACAAAGCAAACAAAGTTTAAGGATAATAAGGAGAGAGGAGTTGTTAGGATCCTTTCTTTTAGCAAGAAAGAATTCCTAGAGGAATGGTGTAAAAACAAATTCAAACAAATAAAGATTGCAACAAATGAAGTGTTTCTTGTTGGTATACTGAGATTGAAAGAGAAGATACAAAAGGTTTACAACGAATAAGATAACCTTGCACTCAAGTCTACCCCCCAGGGAGCATTCTTCCCTCACTAGAGTATTCTCTAGTTTACATCTTTCATAAAATGAATTCATACCCTCTCTCCTAAAGGGAGGTTAGTCCTATTTATAAATCATAGGATTAACAACAACTAAAACAAAAAATCTAACAAACTTAACAACTAACCCCTAACTAACTTCTTAACTCCAATCCTAACAAACTCCCTTTTATTCTAAGACCTAACATGAGTCACTTGATTGATACCCGAGACTTTAGCTTTCAAACTCTTAAATTTAGAAGGAATAATATTCTTTTTCATATTTTATTATGAGGTCACTGGACCTATATATATACATGAGCCAGGGAAAACAGATCCCTGTCCTAAATACATAAACCTAATAATAACAAGATACAACTGTTACAGAAGTACAATAAATATAAAACTGTTACAGAAATACAATAAATATAAAACTGCCTAAAATACTAAGGGGAATCACAGTTTTGACACTCCCCCTCAAGCTGGTGAATAGGTGTTTTCCATTCCCAGCTTGGATATAATTCCTTCAAAGTTAATGCAGTTCAGCCCCTTGGTGAGTATGTCTGCAAGTTGATTCTGAGTGGATACATATGGTGTGCAAATCATGCCACTGTCTAGTTTTTCCTTGATAAAGTGTCTGTCAACCTCTATATGTTTAGTTCTATCATGTTGCACCGGGTTGTGGGCTATACTAATTGCAGATTTATTGTCACAATATAACCTCATAGGTTCATTCCACCTTATCTTCAAGTCTTCCAATATAATCTTTAGCCATAGAAGTTCACATATTCCGTGGGCCATTGCTCGAAATTCTGCTTCAGCACTCGATCTAGCTACTACACTCTGTTTTTTGCTCTTCCAAGTTACTAGATCTCCACCAAGGAAGGTGCAGTATCCAGTAGTTGATCTTCTATCTACCACATGAAGGCTGCAACTTAGGGTTTACAGGCACGGAGGGTTGCGCTGCAATGAAGGCTGCAACAATGCTTAAAGGTAGCGCAGCAATGAAGGCTGCAACTTAGGGTTTACAGGCACGGAGGGTTGCGCTGCAATGAAGGCTGCAACAATGCTTAAAGGTAGCGCAGCAATGAAGGCTGCAACTTAGGGTTTACAGGCACGGAGGGTTGCGCTGCAATGAAGGCTGCAACAATGCTTAAAGGTAGCGCAGCAATGAAGGCTGCAACTTAGGGTTTACAGGCACGGAGGGTTGCGCTGCAATGAAGGCTGCAACAATGCTTAAAGGTGGCGCAGCAATGAAGGCTGCAACTTAGGGTTTACAGGCACGGAGGGTTGCGCTGCAATGAAGGCTGCAACAATGCTTAAAGGTAGCGCAGCAATGAAGGCTGCAACTTAGGGTTTACAGGCACGGAGGGTTGCGCTGCAATGAAGGCTGCAACAATGCTTAAAGGTAGCGCAGCAATGAAGGCTGCAACTTAGGGTTTACAGGCACGGAGGGTTGCGCTGCAATGAAGGCTGCAACAATGCTTAAAGGTAGCGCAGCAATGAAGGCTGCAACTTAGGGTTTACAGGCACGGAGGGTTGCGCTGCAATGAAGGCTGCAACAATGCTTAAAGGTGGCGCAGCAATGAAGGCTGCAACTTAGGGTTTACAGGCACGGAGGGTTGCGCTGCAATGAAGGCTGCAACAATGCTTAAAGGTAGCGCAGCAATGAAGGCTGCAACTTAGGGTTTACAGGCACGGAGGGTTGCGCTGCAATGAAGGCTGCAACAATGCTTAAAGGTAGCGCAGCAATGAAGGCTGCAACTTAGGGTTTACAGGCACGGAGGGTTGCGCTGCAATGAAGGCTGCAACAATGCTTAAAGGTAGCGCAGCAATGAAGGCTGCAACTTAGGGTTTACAGGCACGGAGGGTTGCGCTGCAATGAAGGCTGCAACAATGCTTAAAGGTGGCGCAGCAATGAAGGCTGCAACTTAGGGTTTACAGGCACGGAGGGTTGCGCTGCAATGAAGGCTGCAACAATGCTTAAAGGTAGCGCAGCAATGAAGGCTGCAACTTAGGGTTTACAGGCACGGAGGGTTGCGCTGCAATGAAGGCTGCAACAATGCTTAAAGGTAGCGCAGCAATGAAGGCTGCAACTTAGGGTTTACAGGCACGGAGGGTTGCGCTGCAATGAAGGCTGCAACAATGCTTAAAGGTAGCGCAGCAATGAAGGCTGCAACTTAGGGTTTACAGGCACGGAGGGTTGCGCTGCAATGAAGGCTGCAACAATGCTTAAAGGTGGCGCAGCAATGAAGGCTGCAACTTAGGGTTTACAGGCACGGAGGGTTGCGCTGCAATGAAGGCTGCAACAATGCTTAAAGGTAGCGCAGCAATGAAGGCTGCAACTTAGGGTTTACAGGCACGGAGGGTTGCGCTGCAATGAAGGCTGCAACAATGCTTAAAGGTAGCGCAGCAATGAAGGCTGCAACTTAGGGTTTACAGGCACGGAGGGTTGCGCTGCAATGAAGGCTGCAACAATGCTTAAAGGTAGCGCAGCAATGAAGGCTGCAACTTAGGGTTTACAGGCACGGAGGGTTGCGCTGCAATGAAGGCTGCAACAATGCTTAAAGGTGGCGCAGCAATGAAGGCTGCAACTTAGGGTTTACAGGCACGGAGGGTTGCGCTGCAATGAAGGCTGCAACAATGCTTAAAGGTAGCGCAGCAATGAAGGCTGCAACTTAGGGTTTACAGGCACGGAGGGTTGCGCTGCAATGAAGGCTGCAACAATGCTTAAAGGTAGCGCAGCAATGAAGGCTGCAACTTAGGGTTTACAGGCACGGAGGGTTGCGCTGCAATGAAGGCTGCAACAATGCTTAAAGGTAGCGCAGCAATGAAGGCTGCAACTTAGGGTTTACAGGCACGGAGGGTTGCGCTGCAATGAAGGCTGCAACAATGCTTAAAGGTGGCGCAGCAATGAAGGCTGCAACTTAGGGTTTACAGGCACGGAGGGTTGCGCTGCAATGAAGGCTGCAACAATGCTTAAAGGTAGCGCAGCAATGAAGGCTGCAACTTAGGGTTTACAGGCACGGAGGGTTGCGCTGCAATGAAGGCTGCAACAATGCTTAAAGGTAGCGCAGCAATGAAGGCTGCAACTTAGGGTTTACAGGCACGGAGGGTTGCGCTGCAATGAAGGCTGCAACAATGCTTAAAGGTAGCGCAGCAATGAAGGCTGCAACTTAGGGTTTACAGGCACGGAGGGTTGCGCTGCAATGAAGGCTGCAACAATGCTTAAAGGTGGCGCAGCAATGAAGGCTGCAACTTAGGGTTTACAGGCACGGAGGGTTGCGCTGCAATGAAGGCTGCAACAATGCTTAAAGGTAGCGCAGCAATGAAGGCTGCAACTTAGGGTTTACAGGCACGGAGGGTTGCGCTGCAATGAAGGCTGCAACAATGCTTAAAGGTAGCGCAGCAATGAAGGCTGCAACTTAGGGTTTACAGGCACGGAGGGTTGCGCTGCAATGAAGGCTGCAACAATGCTTAAAGGTAGCGCAGCAATGAAGGCTGCAACTTAGGGTTTACAGGCACGGAGGGTTGCGCTGCAATGAAGGCTGCAACAATGCTTAAAGGTGGCGCAGCAATGAAGGCTGCAACTTAGGGTTTACAGGCACGGAGGGTTGCGCTGCAATGAAGGCTGCAACAATGCTTAAAGGTAGCGCAGCAATGAAGGCTGCAACTTAGGGTTTACAGGCACGGAGGGTTGCGCTGCAATGAAGGCTGCAACAATGCTTAAAGGTAGCGCAGCAATGAAGGCTGCAACTTAGGGTTTACAGGCACGGAGGGTTGCGCTGCAATGAAGGCTGCAACAATGCTTAAAGGTAGCGCAGCAATGAAGGCTGCAACTTAGGGTTTACAGGCACGGAGGGTTGCGCTGCAATGAAGGCTGCAACAATGCTTAAAGGTGGCGCAGCAATGAAGGCTGCAACTTAGGGTTTACAGGCACGGAGGGTTGCGCTGCAATGAAGGCTGCAACAATGCTTAAAGGTAGCGCAGCAATGAAGGCTGCAACTTAGGGTTTACAGGCACGGAGGGTTGCGCTGCAATGAAGGCTGCAACAATGCTTAAAGGTAGCGCAGCAATGAAGGCTGCAACTTAGGGTTTACAGGCACGGAGGGTTGCGCTGCAATGAAGGCTGCAACAATGCTTAAAGGTAGCGCAGCAATGAAGGCTGCAACTTAGGGTTTACAGGCACGGAGGGTTGCGCTGCAATGAAGGCTGCAACAATGCTTAAAGGTGGCGCAGCAATGAAGGCTGCAACTTAGGGTTTACAGGCACGGAGGGTTGCGCTGCAATGAAGGCTGCAACAATGCTTAAAGGTAGCGCAGCAATGAAGGCTGCAACTTAGGGTTTACAGGCACGGAGGGTTGCGCTGCAATGAAGGCTGCAACAATGCTTAAAGGTAGCGCAGCAATGAAGGCTGCAACTTAGGGTTTACAGGCACGGAGGGTTGCGCTGCAATGAAGGCTGCAACAATGCTTAAAGGTAGCGCAGCAATGAAGGCTGCAACTTAGGGTTTACAGGCACGGAGGGTTGCGCTGCAATGAAGGCTGCAACAATGCTTAAAGGTGGCGCAGCAATGAAGGCTGCAACTTAGGGTTTACAGGCACGGAGGGTTGCGCTGCAATGAAGGCTGCAACAATGCTTAAAGGTAGCGCAGCAATGAAGGCTGCAACTTAGGGTTTACAGGCACGGAGGGTTGCGCTGCAATGAAGGCTGCAACAATGCTTAAAGGTAGCGCAGCAATGAAGGCTGCAACTTAGGGTTTACAGGCACGGAGGGTTGCGCTGCAATGAAGGCTGCAACAATGCTTAAAGGTAGCGCAGCAATGAAGGCTGCAACTTAGGGTTTACAGGCACGGAGGGTTGCGCTGCAATGAAGGCTGCAACAATGCTTAAAGGTGGCGCAGCAATGAAGGCTGCAACTTAGGGTTTACAGGCACGGAGGGTTGCGCTGCAATGAAGGCTGCAACAATGCTTAAAGGTAGCGCAGCAATGAAGGCTGCAACTTAGGGTTTACAGGCACGGAGGGTTGCGCTGCAATGAAGGCTGCAACAATGCTTAAAGGTAGCGCAGCAATGAAGGCTGCAACTTAGGGTTTACAGGCACGGAGGGTTGCGCTGCAATGAAGGCTGCAACAATGCTTAAAGGTAGCGCAGCAATGAAGGCTGCAACTTAGGGTTTACAGGCACGGAGGGTTGCGCTGCAATGAAGGCTGCAACAATGCTTAAAGGTGGCGCAGCAATGAAGGCTGCAACTTAGGGTTTACAGGCACGGAGGGTTGCGCTGCAATGAAGGCTGCAACAATGCTTAAAGGTGGCGCAGCAATGAAGGCTGCAACTTAGGGTTTACAGGCACGGAGGGTTGCGCTGCAATGAAGGCTGCAACAATGCTTAAAGGTGGCGCAGCAATGAAGGCTGCAACTTAGGGTTTACAGGCACGGTCAGAGGCTCCCAAGGATCAGGAGCTCTGATACCATCTTAAATTTAGAAGGAATAATATTCTTTTTCATATTTTATTATGAGGTCACTGGACCTATATATATACATGAGCCAGGGAAAACAGATCCCTGTCATTATGGGATTGATCCTAAATACATAAACCTAATAATAGCAAGATACAACTGTTACAGAAGTACAATAAATATAAAACTGTTACAGAAATACAATAAATATAAAACTGCCTAAAATACTAAGGGGAATCACAGTTTTGACACAAACCATCAACAACAGTAATATGATGTAGAATTTTTTGTTGCGATAATTTTGAGAAAAGGAAAGGATTGTCGACTTCATGATCAGAAACATCAAAATCCAAGATCCAATAGAAGATGAGAACAAATAAGAGATTAAAAACTTGGAAATTTCAAATATGACACTAAAAAAGGGAGACTCGAAAGAGATTCTAAAAGCCAACAAAGAGAAAGTTGGGAGAGAAAATGTCCTAGGTTGATGAAATTTAGTCAAATTGAGGACTTCCCCTAACATGTTGAATCAGAAGTTGAATCATAGGAGCATTCAGTTTTCAACGTTTCCTTGTTGAAGAAATTTGTATCTACTTAGGTTACCAGTCAACTCTTTCTTCCATACTTGGCAAACATTAGCACTAAAGGTACAGCTAGCTGCAGCACTTGCAAGTTACAATATGAACTAAAGAAGTTCTTATCAAGTGGGAGAACTTGCTTACATAACATGATCAGATTCCTAATTTCCACATTGAAAACAAGGTGTGTCTTTAAGGGGGTGGAGGGTAGTGTGGAGTGGATAGAATTGTCTTGAACTTCTAGAAAAGACTACGCAGGCACACTCTAACTGCTTGGGCTATTTTCTTTCTCTACATTCTATTCATTGTCTTTCCATTTCCATATTCAGACCCTGTTATCACTTCCATTAGTTTCATACATGTCTATGACCTGCATTAATACAGTGATTTTTCCCTCTTATTATCACTATTTCTCTAGTGCCTATGATATGTGTTGTAGGTCAGACACATTGTGACTAACAGCATGTATACTGAGTGTATAAAAATTACTATTTAAGAGAAGTATATACCATAGAATGCTCGTGAGGATTCGCAGAAGTTGCAGTAGAGAAAATAAAAGAAGGAACAGCTCCATATACTGCAATTGAGACAAACTGTGTTCACATTTCAATTTAAAATTTAAGTAGAACAATAAATATGGACATTTCTGAAAGCGCCACAAACCATGTGAGCAGAGTCGCCTAAGCCTCCTTAATATAAGAGCGGTATGACATCCAAATGCTCCCTTGTAGGTATGAGTTTCATCAATTACCAGAAACCTAATTGGTTAAGAGTGAGTAAACCACCGCAATAAGTATAACAATCCTTTAAGCAATATTCCATGTAAACCAAACCAATATGGTGTATATTCCAAACATAATACCTTAGATTCGATAAAATCCGGCTAAATCGCCGATGGTAGGGCAAGATTGTTATGTGTAACATATCTGGATTTGTGATTAACTGCAGTATATAATATAAAATGAAGTGTGTTTCACCATAATCTGTCCGTTTTAAAGGAGAAACTAGTTATTAGATTACCAATCTAGAATTATCACGTAGCCATGTCCTTTCACTATGAGAAGTGTCACCATCATATATACCAATATTTAAGTCAACATCAAATTCTTTTGTCATGCGTAACAAAGATCTTAGCTGATCTTGAGCTAATGCCTGCCAGCATGAAATAATTTAGTTATCTAATTACAACAACAACCTCCACACAAAAATTATTGAGGGAGAGAGAGTGTATGACTATCTTAAAGCACTTGGAATTTAGAATAAGAAATTAAATAACAAACTGAGAACAAACCTTTGTAGGAAATATGTACATAGCACATGATGATGGATTCTTAAGTAGCTCTTCTAGAACAGGCAGGTTGTAACAAAGAGATTTACCACTAGATGTCATTGTAGCCACAACAACATTCTTTCCTAAAAGGGAGGCTTGTATAGACTCTGCCTATGTAAACCAAGCAGCACAAAATGTTTTATTCTTAAAGTCAGAAACTATTATCTACTAAGGCACATTTTCACACATTTAACTCATACCTGGTGACTATACAATTTGGAAACTCCAATATACTTCAGTGCAGATCTCATTTTCTCTGATAGTTCAGCTGGGATCTCACTGTAAATGGCTTTTCTGGGACATATGTCTTTGATATGCACAATCTGCATTAACCACACATTCATGCTTTGGCACTAAGCTAAGTAAGTCATGCCTTGATGCATTTTCATGAGTGATAAAAAGAAGATCAAATTGAATTATAAACAGTTAGAATTACTGTAAATAGGATAATTATGTAATAACAAATATTAGGGAAATTATAATCCTTGTAATCATGACGCTGTATATATATTATTCTCTGGTGTCTAATTGAGATGCGTCGATTCATTCAAATGTTTTTCATTTTCACTACCTCAATATAGTATCTAGCCCGGTGAGAAACTCTATACCATGTGCTCACCCGATGAACCCAATGCTATGAGAGAACAAACACATTTAGATAGATTCTCATTTCATTAAGGAGAATATGTTATTGAGAGACGTAATGAAAAGCTTTGTAAATTCAAATAACCATCTGGCAGATGTCTTCACTAAATCAGTGATAGGTCCTCGGATTGATTATATATCTAACAAGGTTGGTTTGTATAATTTTTACGCTCTAGAATGGTTGTAAATAGAGTAGTTATGCATTTACCAAAATTTGAGAAATTATAATACATGTACTTGACTCTATATATGTATACTATATATTATTCTCCAGTGTGTAATTGAGACACACAGATTAACTCAAAGGTTTTTTCATATACATTTTCACAAAATAAACATTATTGGTTGTGTATTTTACAGTACACTATTGGCAGCAGATCCAGCAAATCATGGTAAATTAAGGATTTCATGCGTTATATTGCCAAAAGAACGAAGCATTGATTACAGTAAAAAATAAAAAACCTGTCCTTCAGATCCAATTCCTTTCTTAAGATGTTCAACCATGTCCACAGCCATTAATGACTTTGTGTCCTGCCAAGCCAAGAATAAGTGATGTGAACTAGAACTGTACAGTCAATTCTATCCTAACAGCATAATTTAAACATCTATGAACTCAAGATGCTTGAATTTTGAATTCTAACCCCAGCCATATGATTTTGTTTTGTATGCAATATCATGACACTGAATGGAGATTGACCAAAAAAATTGCAGCCAAACCTTTGGATTAATAAAAATTGCGCTACATTTAGAATATAAATACCAGCAATTTATTTTCCCCTAATGCTGCTTATCTTTATGATGGTAAATTTACATGATTTGATTATATACAGAGAACTAAAAAATTTAGGATGGATGTATCGCAAGATGAATACACACATTGCACCCAATGCAGTCCTTGTCAGGTCTTGAGGAGGTTGAGCTTCTCTTTACATGTTTTGACTTGTTTTCTTTTATGGTAAAATCATGGTCCTTGACTGCTGCAAGTAGTTCTTCCAAGGAAATTCCCACGTTCATCTTGTCTCCAATTTTAAACTGCAAATAAGTTCAATGGTCATGCACATTATTCAAGATCGCATTGATTACTAACATGGGCATTTTATTTGATCGCATAGTACATATACTACAATAAGACCAAATGCAAACTTCAAGTCAATATAAATGAGTATGCAATGGATCGTTCATGCTGGTTTATGTAAAAAAAATGGGAGTACCTGAAGCTGCTCAAAAGCCCGCCCCAGAAATTTTCGGAAAGAACTGTCCCTTCTCTTTAATGTAACGACGATCTTTGAAACATGCAGCCACTTGCGAGCTATTAAACAGGACATGTCAAGCAAAATAGGAAAAAATAAATAAATAAAATCCTTATGGAAAAGAATGTCACTGAACATTGCAAAACAACAGAACACATCTTTGATGTCATGTACCTCTTTTAGGATTATGTTCAATTTGATCTTCATTACTAGTTGAATGATTTACTACAACAATGATATCACCAAAACACACCTTCCCAATGTCATCTACAAAACACACTAACTGCAAAGGATTCAATCCCCAAATTAGACCTTACCTTAAGTTTACACTATATAAGGCATACCACACATCTAAACATGAATCATAAGGTGATTAAGCATGTAAAAATTCAATCTTTTAAATGAAAGAAATAAACCTTCACAAACCCCCCAAAGAAATATTAATCAAAATGATAAAATCAATCAATTTACATGAGGACAAAGAAGGGAAAGATGCTTCATGTCATGGAGGCCAAGTTTGACTCCGAACTTTGCAAGCTGATCAAGAGCTTCTTCCAGTAGACAAGTTGTCACATTCCTACCCTGTAAATGAAGAAATGCGGAAAAAATGTTTGCGAAAGCAAACGACTTCACAAGGATCTTCAACCACAGTGGACACAAGCAAGTAACACCACCACCATCATTGGAAAAAGCTCCCTTCAAACAAGCTCTCCTGAACAACTTGCAGTGTCCAAGAGGCAGATCAGATAAACAATTCACCGACTCCAAAACCTTCGAAAAAACCTCACAACTATGCTCTCCAAGAACACTCTCACTGTTATAATCCAGTGAGTTCAATATGAGATTATAAGGAAGCTCTATCTGCTTCTCAGAACCCAAACCCCTTTTCATTTCAACGTCTACAGTTTTCTCTTTTTCTTTTTCGAAATTAGATACATTATTATCATCCTTTTTTTCATTAGTATCGCCTAATTGTGACAAATCTTCCATTATATTGGACCATGTTGTATCTGCAAGATTAGAAGTTGAAGCATTGCAAGCAACATTTGGAGAAGAGAAAAACAAATCATCATGTTTCTCCGTCCGAGTTGGTTCCTTCTTGGCGAATGGAACCAAGACAAGAAACTCCCCGCTTTGGATGATATAAGAACCAATTTGATCATGCAATTGCAATTTATCTCCCTGAAACCAGAAATGTTTGATCATCTCAGCATTGTTATCCAAATCATAGTTAAATTAAAATGTCGAGTACATAATAATTTGGACCCTTGAATATGTCATACAATATCTCAAATAGCTTGCATGAACTGAATTCAAGTAACTTACTTGAACTTAGTAAAAAACATTTGTGAATTCAGTTCGCATACAACATGTTATTTTTTGGGTGTAAAATTGAAATAATAATTGAATGTATCTTTTGCTAGTTAGTTTTTGCTAATTAAAATTACTAACAATGATCGTTTTCGAAATTTCGACATATTCGAGGATTATAATAACACCGCGTCAACATTTAGGACCAAAATAACCGTTTAATCCTAAAATGTCATTGTTTCTACAATACTTAATGAATTAAAAAACTTTTGAAGTTGCAGAAGAAGAATAAAAATGATAATGAATTAGAAATGAACATTAGTAAAAGAGTAAAGTGATGGAATAAAAATTTGAAATGAGAGAGAGAGAGAGTGCCTTGAAAAAGAGATGGAAATTGGGGGAGATTGTGGCGGGGGGGAAAGA
>NC_021160.2:35587386-35601702 GCF_000331145.2 Cicer arietinum | reverse complement strand
AAAGAGTGATTGAGTAGAAGCTTGAGGTGTTGGACGGTTGAAGTGGGAGTGATGTGAAGAGTGATGGATTCACCAGTTAGGGTTCGAATTTGGATTCCCTTCTCGTTGCTCTCTTCTGCCATTGTTGTCCTCGCATTTGCAACTACGTGGGAAATGTTTTCAACGATTTTTCGTTTTCTTTTCTATTCCGTTCAAACAAAAAAAACTAACCGGACAATTGAAGTGAAGTTGGCACCATTTTCTTTCACAAAATTTCAGTTTCGTTTACTCACAAATATTTGAATCATTTACTATTTTTATCTTTTTGCAATTTTGATTCTTCTATTATTATTAATTTATAAAATTATTTTTTTTATTTTGAAAATTTTATTATTATCAATTTATAGAATTATTCTATCTGTTCTAAAAATTGACAGATTTAATTTTTTTTTAAATTTTTGAATTAAAAATTAATTTGACATATTTTTAAACGTGACGTACAATTCTATGATATAGAATCATTTAGATGCATTAATTATTTAAATGTCATTGATTAAATTAAAAATATAAAATTTCTAAAGTTGAAAACTAAATTTTCACAATGTTTTATTTCAATTTCAGATGTGTTAATCATTTTATATCATTGTAATTAAATCGTCTTAGGACTCAATTTCATAAAAAAGTTAATAAATTTACTAAAATATTATAGACTTATAGGGCCTCATATTTAAATTCGTTTTAGGTCTCTATATACTTTTAGTTGGCCTTATAAAAAAATGGCTACAATTGTGACAAATTTAAAATGCAAGGAATAGTCATGTATCTAGATCTTTAAATATTGATGACGTCGAAATCATTTGTTGAATATGTAATTGATTAAAGCTAATCGTTCAAATAATGCCGCTTTAAGACAACATACAAACTTGTCGGATAAAACACGAAAGCAAAATGCTTAATTGTAATTTTGGTCCTTCTATAATTACCAATTCACAGAATTTGTCCATCTATTTTAAAAGTTGATAGTTTTGATCCCTCTCTCAGATTTTTGAAAAAAAAAATTGATGATTTGATATATTGTATTATATAATTATATGATATAGAACTATTTAAATGTATTAATTATTTATATATCATTAATTAAATTAAAAATATGAAAAATTTCTAAAGTTGAAAGCTAAGTTTTTACATTGTTTTATTCTAATTTCATGAGTGTTAATCACTCTACATCATCATATCATATATCACGTTATTTAAAGCATCATACGTCATCAATTTTTTAGTTAAATAATTTACGGATTGACCAAAACTATCGACTTTTAAAATAGGAAAATAAATTTCGTGAATCACTAAAAATAAAGAGACTAAAACTGCAATTAAGGCAAAGAAAAATTAAGCTTATGTGAAAACCACTTATCTATACATTATAATATAAGTTTAAGTATTTCTTTACCAAGCTTGGTAAAAACAATAATATTCTTTTGAGGCAGTTGTTTAACTATTCAACTTCTTACAATGGGTGTATATATATTATATCAATTGTGTCAGTGTTATACAGCCTTATAATGTTGTAGTACCAATCAATTTATATGTCTTTGTTATATTTCATCAAATGTGTAACTTATCTTATATTGATTAGTTTAAATGAGCCACAACAGGATATATTGGAGAAGGGTTAAAGTTTGTGTGATTTGTATTTGAAATTGAAAGCTTATGTATATAAAAAGGAGGCTGACAAAAGCAATCTTGAGTTGATCGTTTATTTTAAAAATAGGTAGCCAAAATTGTTGTGTAGTCCTAACTTATGTAGTCCTAAGCAAATCCTTAAACCTAAGAAAATTGGTTTCATCATTTCATTCCTTATGTAGTCCTAACTTATTTCTGAATTGGAACTATAATTAAAAGACATCAATTACTTTAGTATAAATGCTAACTTTTGACTTGTATTTTCAAAATGGCTTGTTAACATTCGCTTGTATTCCTTCCATCAATTCTTGTTTGAGTTTTCTTAATGTCATTTTTATTCCCCCAGATATATGAAAAGGTTGGTGCACATTAAAAAATATTTTAATGCTAGTGATTGAATTTTTTTTGGAACCAATCAATTAGGTGTTTTGGAAATTTTTTTGTTTTCAACGATTTGGTGATTGAATTTTCTGCTTTAGGATAGTAAGTGACAATAAATAAATGCTCAGCAATTAAATGAACACATCAGTATTATCCTGGTTCCCCTTATGATCAAGGGTACATCCAGTACTCTTGCACACTACAAGAGATTTCTCCACTATTGTTAGAAAATGTACAAATCCCACCCTAGGATCTTTGCTACAAACTTCTAACAAAATTTCTAAGATAGCACACCGCTATCTTATATTAGACTACTTTAAGAAAGTACTACTTTCTTTTACAAATGATATAGTTTGATTTGGAATAAGAATATAAGAGAGGTATAATGATATCAATCCAAAATTACTTCAAGTATTTTGAGAACCTTTCTGAATGATATGAAAATGAGATGCAAGTACTTGTAAAAAATCTGAAATTTGTTCAAAGTTGTTCAAGGTTTGATTGAAGAATTGTGTGTTTGTTAATATGAAGTTATGGTGTATTTATACTCCATAAACATTTCTTCAGATTTGTGGCCATTGATCCAAGAGGTTTGATGAACAAATACAATGATTTAGAGCCATTTCTGATCTGAAAAATTGCATTGCTTCCAAATGTATTCAAATACAGGATGTATGTATTCGAATATACCTCTTTGTAACGTTCAATTTTATTCAAAAATTGCACCTTGTATTCGAATACACAAACATGTAGTCGAATACAGATTTGTTATTTTTGCCACTGACTTGTTGTTTGTATTCGACTACAACAGGTTGTAGTTGAATACAGATGTGAAGCTTTTGCTACTAACTTGTTGTTTGTATTCGACTATAGCATGTCGTAGTCGAATACAGATGTGAAGCTTTTGCTACTGACTTAGCATATGTATTCGAATACACTATGCTGTATTCAAATACAACTTTGTATTTTGTCAAAAAATATTAGTTTTAAGACTTGGTTAATGTAATTTTGATTTTTAAAACTTCTTTATATGCATTTGTAAAGATGAATGGTTCTCATGTATTTTAGCTATTGGTTGTATCATTTACCTTTACATTTAAACATCTAATATGTTTGAATTTAAAGTTTATCAATAAGATATTTGGACTTCTTTTTGAGCTTGTTGCTTTGATCACAATTGTTGGTCTTTGTCTTCATCAAAAACATGTATTTTATAATTTGCATAGTAACTACCTCAGCCACAAGGAAAATGGGATAGTTATATGATGTTGGAGCAACCAGATTCTCCACCTTACCATTTTGGAAAAGATTGAAACCAACTTTCAATGGCCATAACTCTATCTAGTTTCTACTATACAGAACGCTCGGAGCCCAAACTCTTGAACCTAGTGAAAGGATAACCCTCCATATGAACATCCAAAAGACCAATGGGCTCTCTTAAATCTACCTTTCTTCTCTACATATGACAAAATATCACTAAAGTAGCCAATAATACATCAAGGCAAATGTGAAAGTGGAATAGTTGTCTCAAACAAGTTCCAAGAGTTCCTCATGCGACTACTCTCATGGTAGTCATAAAAACCAGCCAAACACCATAACCTTTATTACTATCCATGATTTTAGCGTCAGTATGATTAAAAGAGAAAGTTGGTAATAAAACACTGCAAAGAAACATGCCAATAATAATAATCACGGTTTTGACATTGCCCTCAAGTCGATGAATAGGTGTTCTCCCTTCATAACTTCAAAACAACCCTTTCAAATTTGTTGCTATTCAATCCCTTAGTTAGAAGATCTGCAAGATTGATTTCAGATAAGAAATGAAGAATGCAAATTAGGTCATTATTGAGTTTTTCTTTGAAGAAGTGTCTCTCAACTTCAATATGTTTAGTTCTATCGTGCTGTACCGAATTGTGGGTTATGCTAATAAATTTTTTTTCTATCACAATAAAGTCTCATGGGTTCATCCAATTTTATACTCAACTCTTCCAAGATGATCTTTAACCGTAATAGTTCACATATCCCTTGTATCATTATCCTAAATTCTTCTTCAGCGCTAGATCTAGCTACAAAACTTTGTTTTTTACTCTTCAAAGCCACAAGGGTCAAACCTAACAAAAAGAAATATCTTGCAGTCAATATCCTATCCAAGATCAATCTTGTATAGTCAGCCTCGCTATAGACTTCAAGACCCACATTTTCATTTCTTCGGAATAAAATTCCACTTCTCGAGGTTTATTTCAAATATTGCACGATTTTGAGTCTAGCTTGCAAGTGAACCTCCTTCGTTTGGGTATGAAATGACTAACTAGGCTTACAACAAAGGCACCTTCAGGCCTTGTATGTGAGAGGTATATAAGTCTTCTAACTAATCTTTGATACATTTCCTTATAAACTGCAATATCTTCCTATGCACCCCAATTTTAAATTTGGATCTATTGGTGTGCTTGTAGGCTTGTATTCTTGTATGTTTCTTTTAGAAGGTCATTGATGTATTTTTCTTGGGATATAAAAATCCCTTTCTTGAAATGGGCCATTTCAATTCCCAAGAAATACTTCATTGGCTATGTGTTATCTAACAATTGTTGCTCTTTTTCATCATCATGAGTCACTATAATTCCACCCACATAAACCAATAATACTCTTACTCCCCCTAACTCAGAGTGTTTGATAAAAGAGGGTATAGTCTCATTGTCTCTATTTGAAGCTCAGACCCACCATAACTCTAGTAAATCCCCCAAATCACACAAATGACGATTATTTGAGCCTATGTAAAGCTTTTTTTTTAGCCTACAAACGGTGTTGGCAAAAATATATTCACCGTATCTATAGGGTAAGTCCATATGAATTTCTTCTTCAAGATCTCCATGAAGAAGACTTTTTTTACATCAATTGGTGTAACTTCCAATTATTATTAGTTGCTAAAGATAATAGCATCATCAGTATATTCATTTTTTGCAATCAAAGCAAATGTTTTCATGTAATTCACTCCATATGTTTGAGTATATCGTATAGCTACCAACTTTTCCTTATACCTCTCAATAGACCCATTAGCCTTGTACTTTACAATGCATATCCACTTGCATCCTATAAATTTATTTCCATTTGATATAGGGATCAAATCTGTAGGAGCGTTTTTGTCCAGTGCTTTCGTTTCCAAGTCCATGGCTTATTTCCTTTTCCTATCAGAAAATTCTTCAAATAGAGAGGTATGTATAGTGGTAGTGTTTAGGCTTGTGAGGAAGGCTTTATAGGTAGGAAAAAAAAATTCAATGCATAGGTAATTAGTTAGAGGCTATAGTGATTTATTAGTGCATGTCCTACTATATTTCTTAAGGGCAATTGGAATACGGAGATCATCATAAAGTATTAGTGTATTGGATTTTGGTTCCTATGCATGGGAAGGGTTAGAGGATGTTATCTCATATAAAGTTAGACTGGATTCTTAAATATGACTAGATTTAGAAATAGATTTTAATCTTCTTGTATCATTGCCATCATTTGCATCTCTTTCATAATGAATTTCAGTTTCAAAAATTTCAACATTATAATTTCTAAATTCAATTTCAACTTTTGGTACAAGAGTCAAGTCAAGAAGTGGATGCAACTCATCTTCTTTAAGGACAAAATAAAGACATGGCCTCCATAAGAGTTTTAGAGGCAATGGCACTGTAAGGTAAACAATTAATGAGATATAATGCAGTTAAAACTATCTCTACCCAAAATTTATCGAAAACTTTATTTTGAAATAACATCATTCAAGTTTGATCTAACATGTGCCCATGAATAATGCCCTATTTTTGTCATAAAGAATTAAGTCCATGATTAAAGTAATATTTGGCATTATTGGATCTGATCCTCTTAATACTCACTCCAACTTGGTGTTTTCTTTTTTTAATCATGGAGAAGAATTGACAAATCATAGAACTAACTTCAAATTTTGGTTTTAGTAAGTAAGCTAAAGTAACCTGAGTGTAGTCATCAATAAAGGTTACAAACCAAAGGTCACTTAATAAATTTGGAACATTAAAGGGGCTTGATACGTCAATATGAATTTAATGGAAATGACAAGTACTAATTCTTGTACTAACTTGAAAAGGTACACATTTGTGTTTTGGAAGCTCACACACTTCATAATGAGTACTCTCTACATCTAATTTCTTAAAAAGGAAAAGAAACAACTGTATTGTGACTATAAATGAAGGATGGCCAAGGCAACACTGGTACAAAAGGACCTTATCCCTGTTGCTCTTTGTTGAATTAAAAGAAAAAATAGGAGTTGCTATTGTTGAGTAGATTTGGAGGAAGACTATGGTGATCAAAGTAATAAATACCATTCCATTCTCTAGCATAATCAATCATCCTCGCCGAATACTTGTCATGAAGAACACAAATTTTGTTATAAAAGTAACATTACACGATAGGTCTTCAGTTAGTTTTTGTATAGAAATTAAACTAGTGGACAATTTTGGAATATGGAGGATATTTCTTAGAAGTATGGATAAACTTATTTGAGGCTCTTCTTGACCTAATATAGTTATAAGAGTACCATTTGTTGTGAATATTTTCTTGTTGCTAAGACAAGGTGAATATATGGATAAGTGTGTAGGTAAGAGTGTCATATGGTCAGGGGCTCTATAATCCAATATCCAATACTTATTATAAGATGTATATGAAGATTAAGTTCAAAAGAAAATTAAAACTTAACACGAGGAATAGGAAGTGGAAGTATACATGAATATACAAGAGAACTAGTACATGTTGGTTTCTCCAACTTACTAATAAATAATCTCATTTTGTCTACTTCATCTTCATTGAGTCGGATCAATCCTCCCTTGCTTTCTTCTACAACCATATCCATAAAAGCAACATACAAACGATATAGAGACGATAAACTAATTATCAAATCAAAGGAACTTCGAACGTTCAAAAGATATTCACAAATTGAAAGTTTATATAATACCGCAATAACAATAATTACAAAAGTTTGAAAAATTGAAAAAGTCCGAGCAAAAAACGCGAGTTTCAAATGACCCACAAACTACGCTGCTCAAGTTTGAGAATAACCACCCAAAACGGAAAGAGAAGGTATCGATCTGCAATCTAGGAGAAAAGGTTGAGAACGTCAAAATGGTGGTGTGTTACCTCTAGAGTTCAAACACGGTAGGCACCATGTGGTTTGATCTACGGGGACAAACTTTTGGGACATAGTATTTTAAATTTTGAACTACATGTAAATTATCCTGACATCAATAGTTCCAACTAATGAAATTAATTTCTCATGGCATACCTAGCTAGTTATCAGGACCCGCCATTAAAAAGTCATCATTGAAGAAAAAGTTGAATCGCATGGTAACTAGTAAGCATGGGACTACAACTAGCCTCGATCAACATAGGGGTCAGCATAAGGTCCATAGTCTATTTTTAACGTCCACAAAAATGGAACATTGATAGGATACAATAACTCTTATTTATTTATAATATAGATATAGGTATGGATATTTTTGGACAAAGAGATGTTAAAAAATATGTAAAAATTACATCTAATAATCTATTTTCGTTTACATGCTTGAGATATCTAAGTTCATTTCTTTATAACAGAAAGACATAACTAAAACAAAAATATTCGTAAGAATTCAAAACGAACTTAACTCATGTCGAAGGTTTTTAATCAAACCAACTCATCAATCAACTTAGTTTGCTAGTTAGATATATATACTGACAAATGTTGAATGACATTTTCTAATGAACTACTCTGCACAAAAGAATTCATTCTTGAAAAGTTAAAAATAGGAAAATTAAAAAATGAAGCCATCAGAATCCACAACACTGAAATCGCACAAATCGAATCTTATGCTTCTTTAGATGAAGATCTTTTGATTTTGGCATTTTGACAGGACTTCCAATCAGTTCCCAACCTAACCTGTTCATTCAAAGAACAAAACAATAATAAGAGTTTTTTTTTAGTTAGTACCACAAATTAAGAACAAGAAATAAAATAAAAAAAATCTTAACAGTCATGATGTAATTGTCAATAATATTTTTTTATTTTGTTTTCCTTATTCAACCTTCTAAGATATTATTACTATTTTTTTTCTTCATATGTTCCATACACTAATCCTATTCGAAGGACATTAGGACTAAACATAAGTACTTCACTCAACAAAACAAAGAAGTTAAACTTAAGTTCACATAGTATAACCTCTTTCGTTAGACTCAATATCCGTTGATCTTACTATTACAATTATTACTAATAACTAGGGATGATAATAAATAGTGTTTGGGTAGAGTACAATACTACCTGTTCCCATACCTATCGTTCAAAAAAATATCAATATTTATATTTGTACCCTCGTTAGTATCAACTTTAATATTTGTATCTTTATCATTTGATTACTTAAGTGCTCATACCCATTTTCATTACTCGCGCTTTAACAAAATTAGATTAATAATTAATCGTTATTGTTGTGATTAAATTTAAATTTTTTTCAAATATCTTTAATTTCATTCATAAAATATTACAAAACAAAATATTTTCTAACTCAAAACACATAATAAAATATCTCTATTTTATATTAGACCTACTCATGCTTACAAAATCGGTGTATCAGGTGTGATATGTCACTATTTAGTAAAGTTCTATTTATTTTTAATGTAAAATTTAGATTTATTTCCAATACGCTTCAATTTAGTAAGACTAATAGATTTTATCCAATTGAAAAAAGTTGGAAAAATAATAGATAGAATAGAGTAGACCAAGATAGAAAATTCCAATAAAAAAAGTGAGTAGATAAACTTATTAATACCAAAATCAATTGTATCTAATAAGTTCTACCTATACTTTACCTATTGTTGGACTTCAGCCAATGACTCTTGGAAGAAACTTAAAAAAAAAAAACTAAGTTCACTTTGCTGAGAAAAATTATACACTCACACAGTTGTTTGATTTAAGCTCTAATCAATCAATATTAAAACATGATTAAAAAGATTAGTCACTCAATAAAGATCACATAACTCGAATCCTCAACTTTACCGAAACTACTTTTCCTATACAAAAAATTAAATTTTGAATAGAACTAATCCTTTGTCAATCAAACTCTACAAAAATATTATTATTAACTAACTATAGAGTAGTTAACTACTTCCTGATTATTTTTATAAGAGACAGTTGAATTAAACTTTAATCAATAAAAATTGATGTATTTGATTCATAATATAAATTAGATACATAAACTTTTAATGTAGTTTTAGATATTTTTTAGTAGTTCCGATAGCCGTTATATGAAGATTTTATACCTATCAAAATCATTACAATTATTAGAAGAAGACATTAATATTATAGTACTATTTATTGACTTACTTAGGGAACGCAAAAGAACCTCTACTTCCTTCGGAGTGATGAGAGTCCCTTGAATCAATACACACCAACTTATGATCTTCAATCTCTTCTCTAGGATATGATCTTCTGTTGTTCTCTAAGTGTTGATTTCGACTCAAATTTATGGTCTCTTTTGTCTCACCCTATAAGCAAACATAAAAATTGAAAATCTTATATAGCAAAACAAAATACGAAATTGGATTCGCCTCAAGAATTCACACATTCGACACATCGATCTTAATCAAATGTTTTTAAAAAATAGAGTTTTATTTCTACTTTATAATTTAAAATATTGAATTTAAATCTAAACGTTTGATTTTAATTATATGGACACCAACTGTATAGGAGCCGGATCGAGCAAATAGTTTGTTAACATGAATACATCAAACATAGAAAGAAAAAAATGTTAGGGTTGTGGAAGCACACCTCTTTAACAGTGGTCATGTAATCTTGATCATGTTGATTTACATTTGATACATTTTCCTCTATGTGATGGTTCCTAACTTGTTCTGCATCCTCACCATAATCAAGCTGCTTTTCAATTCCATAGAGGACACATGCATATAATTCAAATTTAAATTATTATTAGAGTTTAAAAAAGGTATCAACTTTAATGGTATAGTGGCATCAAAGTTTTTATATCTCCGCATTCGCAACACAACTACAATTTAAACTGCATCAATAATATTTAACTACTGATTATTCACTATATCAAATATCACAAAGTAACTTCATCCACAATTTAAAATTGAGTTAATTTTGTCTTTATAGTATGAATCATCAAGGTATGAGTACAGTACCAATACCAGTATCGAATACGAGATAAGACATTTAAAAAAAAAATGTTTGATGAGAATATGATAAATGGCAATAACTGTGTAGGGTATACCTTTCGAATAACTGGCCTTGAGTTTTGATTCTTTCCATCAACAACAGTTGTAAAAGACTCAGACTTGGCAGCAGCATTGCAATCAATGACAATATCAAATGCTCCATCTTCTCTAAAGCTGAAAACTATATAACCTTCATCTGATGAAAGTACCGTACTAATTGAATCTTTTCCATCTTGAACCCCTTCTTTTATCTTTTTGTTGCATTTTTCACATGGAGGTGAAAAATTCTTCTTACTATGTATATGCTTGATGACCCTATTGTCCTCTTTTTTCTTGTTAAATGACATTTCTTTTCTCACTTGCATTTGTGGTGATGAACCTGATTCATTATCCCTTTCATTATTATAATAATAACATATTCTGTTTATTTCATCAGTTATTTAGAAATTGTGTGTTAAAGAAAAATATCATGTACAAGAGGGAATTTAAGATTTGAATTTGAAAACGTGTATTAAGGTAAACATAATTACATGTTAAATCTTAATTAGCATCGGGTCAATTGTGATTCTATTTAAAGAATGTAGATTTTTTTGACTAATTAGTGGAGATTTAATTTGATACCAATCCATAATTGTATATTCTAGAACTAAAATTTTGATTGCGCGTTGATTTTATTTGTATTATTTTCAAAGGAAGGGAACATTGTCGAAAAGGAGAAAAATCCATAGTGAAATGATACCAACACTTGAATTTCTATAAAAAGAAGAACGCAAAAAGGTATAATATTAAATTATACCTAAAATTATATAAACTAAATAAACTCAACTGAAACAATGAATGAAATACCAACAATGCTTACTTAATGAACTGAATCAAAATTCCAAAATAGCTAACCGTATCCTTGATGAAGATAAGCCTGCAACCAATATTATTAGTGCATTAAAGAATACAATCAAAACCGAAAAAGAAACAGAACCATTGAAGAAAAAGAAATAAAACATTAAATGAAAAATTGGAATTACTATTGCTAACAAAAAATCATGCGTACGAAAATAGGGAAACCTATAAAACTAGTTACTGGAAAAACATTAGATATAGAGAACGTGTTTTAAATTATTAAAAATGATAATGCATAATATACTTTGAGCTTTTCAGTAACAGAGTAAGCTTTGCAAAGCAGATTTGCGTGATGGTTCACGATGCGGGACGTTTGAAGTTTTTGAATATTCAAGTAATTGTTATTGTTAATTAATGATAATTAACACAGAATTTTAATAATCATTGCTAATTACCACAATTAATTGCAGATTGACAATTGAATCGCACACGCACAAATTTTATTTTAGGTTAAATAGGTATTTATTTATTTTTAAATATATCAATTTTATTTTTAAACTTTGATTCTTTTAAATTTTCAGCTATCAATTATAGTCCTTTTTTTATTTACAAAAATTTGATTTTTTTTATGACATGTCATTATTAAGAGTTTAAAATATTATCTATACATTAGAATAAAATAAAGATTATACTATGGAAAGTAATTAAAGTGTTTAAGATCTTTTTATTAATAGAAATATTCAATTATTATTTGTTTAGATTATTTTGTAGATTAAAGATTGTTTATTTTATTTTATATATATAAAAGTTATAAATGATAAACTTATTTATTGTATAGCCTAAAAGTGCTGCAATTATTATTTATAAATAAGAATGAAACCGCACATTTTCGACTTTTCCTTGGGAAGGAAATCGATAATAACAACAACAAAAATGTCTTCTCATTACTTTAGTACATAGTAGAATATAAAGCATCTTTTGTAATAAAAATAGGAAAATAGAAAACATCTTTTATCCGTTGCAATTATTGTTCCCATTTTTTTTTTCTTGCACCCATTCATTTTTCCATACACAACTATATTGAAAAAAACATTTTCCTATGTGCACGAAACAAACATTTTCCTATGTGCACATTTGTTTCTACTAATTGCTTGCACACCCAACAACAAAGGCTATGTTACTTAGGAAGAATAATATATGATCCATGTTATAAAAGTGTGCTAATAGAGACTAATTGAGTATTGTCTATTTGATTATCACTTTCCATTTCATTGACAAGTTAACACATGTTACACATGAAGGAAAGTATTGATACAAGTGATTCATTTTGGTTTAAGGTTTTGTTTTCTTATGGATTAACATAATCAAATGCAAATTTGTTCTTCTTATTTTCATGTAAATTTTCTTGTAGATACACCCAAAGTATATCAGAAATCCTCTAAATGTGTAGTACATTCAAATTATGCAAAATGTAGTTTTTCAATTTCTAAAAATTATATTCCATGTTTTAGTTTATATATTGTACTAATTACTTTGCTTTTTGGCTATGCGGATCAAATAGTTGTATAGTGGTCAAAATTAACATTGAAGAGTTAATGAAGACTTATATGCAACATCAAAAGAATATGCAAAATGTAATGCAAACTTCCTTAATAGTATTTATAGGCTATATGAACTAGAACTAAAATAAAGGCTATTTTACCACAACTCTTTAGTATGCAACATTTACATCTATACATTAATTTTACGTCAATTTTGCCATTTGTCACTCATCAAGAGATCTTTTGTTTTTTGAAAATTCTACTAATAGTAATAATATATAATAATTAGTATTAATCTATTTAAAATTGTTTGTATTTATTGTTATTATTTATATTAACTATTTAACTAAAGAAAAATTATTTTATTGGAATATGCAATCCCTTTAGTTAACCGCGTATGAAAGAATAATGAGTGGTGAGAAATGCGAATGAGTTTTCCAATTGGTTCTACACTTTATTTTGTCAATTTTAATTTCTTTATTTTTAAAATTAAATTGCTATATTTTTATTACTTTTTATTTTGAAACATGTGCATTGTTATTTGTAAACATCTACTGTATTATTGTATATATATAAAACAGCAATGAAAAGGGATAAAATGAAATCTTTGTTTGCTTCAAAAACCCATGAAGAATTAATCCTCGGTCACCATCAATTCCATTTATTTGAAAAATTATTCAAGCCACTGCCGATTGAAAATTTCAAGTTCCCCAATTCATCATCTCGTCTCTTATTTAAAATTGTATATTACCTAAGTTTTTATTTGTGTATGTGATGCAAGCGTAAACAAATATATGACTTAACAATCATATTGAAGAATGAGGCAAAATCTACTAAGGCCTATTAGGTACTACTATCTCATTACATAAAAGACGAAATATTTTGTCTTAATTGCAGTTTTGGTCTCTCTATTATTATCGATTCACAGAATTGATCATTTTATTTTAAAAGTCGACAGTTTTGGTCTCTCTCTTATATTTTTGAACTAAAAAACGACGATTTGATATATTTTTAATGATGTGACATACAATTCTATAATATAGAACCATCTAGATGAGTTAATTATTCATATGTCATTAATTACATCAAAAATATGAAAAATTTCCGAAGTAGAAATTTAAGTTTTTACGATATTTTATTTCAATTTCATATGTATTAACCATTCTACATCATCATATCATATGTCACGTTATTTAAAACATTTCACGTCATGAGTTTTTAGTTAAAAAATCATAGGGATTGACCAAAACTGTCGACTTTTAAAATAAGAATACCGATTTCGTAAACACTACGCCAAAAATGACATTTAACAGCGCCCATTTTACAGCGCCCATTTTACAGCGCTTGCTAAACACAAGCGCTGTTGTAATTATATTTTAAAAATAACGGAACCTATTACAGCGCTTTTGATGCAAAGCGCTGTAAAACAAGCGCTGTAGTAGGTCATATAACGTTTGCGCATCACGTTATAAGGCTTTTACAGCGCTTGTCAAAAAAGCGCTGTAAAAGGAAGCGCTTTCGCGAATCAGTTACAGCGCTTTTTTCACAAGCGCTGTAAAACACATGCGCTTTCATTGAATTTAACTACCTATTACAGCGCTTTTTTCACAAGCGCTGTAAAACACATGCGCTTTCATTGTATTTAACTTGGAAACCCTCATATCCTCTACATCTTTCAAATAAT
>NC_021160.2:35578660-35582006 GCF_000331145.2 Cicer arietinum | reverse complement strand
AAGAAGGCGATTTCTGGGTATGAAGGGGTTAGGGAAGAAGGCGATTTCTGGGTATGAAGGGGTTAGGGAAGAAGGCGATTTCTGGGTATGAAGGGGTTAGGGAAGAAGGCGATTTCTGGGTATGAAGGGGTTAGGGAAGAAGGCGATTTCTGGGTTTACAATTTCTGGGTATGAGAAATTTCTGGGTATTGAGAAATTTCTGGGTTTTGGAAGGCAGCCTATGTTAACACTACTAAAATTAATTTAGTTTCTATTGGGGACCTTTTTTAAAAAATTAAACAGAAATTTTTTATAAAAAATAGACATTACCTACGGATAAGCCGTAGGAAAAATAATACGAAAATTTTTGGCAAAATTTAAGTTAGGATTGTATTTTTTTTTCATTACCCACGGATTTTTTAATTTTACCCACGGAATTACCGTGGTAATTAATTAAAAAAAAATTATTTTAAACAACAATACACACGGTTTTTCCGTGGGTAACAACTAATTTACCCACGGATTCTGATCCGTGGCTAATTTTCCGTAGGTATTCAAATGTTTTCTTGTAGTGTAATATATTCCAAACTAATTTCCTATCAATCTTAATAACAACACATGCAAAATGAAATTACTATTAAAAGTATTAAACAGCTAATATATTGTTGGTGTTTGTGAAACTTCTCCTCCATGGTTGTTGTTTGATCTGAAACATTCAACCTTGATTTTTCATCTCACCTATCCATCCCTTTTGATGTAGTATCATATGAATTCTACACTAAATAAACATCAATTCTATTACATAAAAACTTTTAAATCTTCAAATGTCTCTCCAAATAATGACATGCACCAATTCTATTTTATGACCAACTATCATGTCAATTTCAATTTTTAGCAATGCTCCAAATACTCATGTTAAATAGCATGTGACAAACACAATATTTTAAAAATTCAAATAGAAAATAAATAAAATTGACAAATAATTATTGTTACAATCAATCAATGTTTAATGTGTTTAATGCAATGTACAATTTTTTATATTAAATAATATATATATATATATATATGTTAAATATTAAATATACCCTATAAATTATTTGTGTTTTATTTTTATTTATTTATTTTTAATTAAAAAAGTGTAGAATCATTAGGAGGATGCAAATTTAAAATCAAATAATGAATAGAGTATTATGATAAAGGACACTAATGGAAGATATTTATTACCAACTATAAAGTTTTCTTTTCTTTTTGAGCTCAAAGTGTAGTGTCGCTAATGGCATAATTTGTTGCAGCCACCATTAATTGTATATAGGCATAATAGTTTGAATTAGAAAATATATGTCATTTTTTATGAAAAAGTGATCCCCTATTTTATGATAAATAAGTTTTTGGTTATATAAATATTTGGCTTAATTGCAGTTTTGATCCCCTATTTTAGCTGAATCGCGAAAGTAGTCCCTCCATTTTGTTTCTCCCCAATTTTGGTTCCCAAACAGAATTTTAGTCCAAAACTTGATGAAATTTTATTTTTTAAAGCCGTACTACATCATTTATGGTCATATATTTCAGGTACAATTGTTGCAAATGAGATCTTGAGGTATTGTGTGACTTAAATATATGCAAAAAAATGAAATTTCATCAAGTTTTGGACCAAAATTCTGCTTGGGGGACCAAAACTGGGGAGAAACAAAATATGCGGAGACTACTTTCGCGATTCAGTTAAAATAGGGGGACTAAAACTGCAATTAAGCCTAAATATTTATATTTTGTTTATAGTTCCTCTAAATTTTTTGTTCAAGCAATGATCCTTCAAATGTTTAGAACGTGTACTATTTACATTTTTGAAAGCATATTTAGAACATTATAAAAATCTACTCATAAAATTTTATATTTTTTTAAAAAAAAGATGAATTAAATACAAATTTTTAATTGCCAAAAAGTTTAAAAAATCATTTTTAATTAATCTCTTGTTAAAAATTTAAAATTTTGTAAAAGAAATTTTTATAATGTCTTGAACATGACTGTAAAATAATATTGACTTAAAAAAAAGGGTAGTCAAATTTACTTACATCAATTATTTGATGACCATTATTTGAAGATAAAATTTAAAGGAACTAAAAATAAAATAAAATATATTTATAGAGATAAAAAATATATTTAACCCCAAAATTTATTCTAGATAATGGTACCTTTAGTTCAAATTGAAGAGAAGACTTTAAGATTCAATGAGCATTAGAGCACTTGTGAGATTTTTTATTTCTTTTTTATTTCTATATGGAAACATAATTCACTCAAAATTTGTCTTTTATTATTTTTTTATTTATTTAACAAATGCCTTAAAGCACTTGTTAGTATGATCCTTAAAATCTACATCTACATTTATATCTATACTATAGACAAATATCTTGCAACATGACAAATAGTACACACTGATATGATTTTAGGTCACTTAACATTTAATGATTTCATATTGAGTGTTCACATTGAGAAATGTTGAAAAAAAGAGTCACTAGACAAATAAAATCAAAATTACGAAAAATTTATTATTATAATTTAAAATATATTACAACTAATAAATAGTTATAATTAGTATTAGTAACGGATCAATCAAAAGAAAGTATTATAACCAACCGTTAAGAGTTAAGACATGTTATCAACTGTATATGTTTTGGTATTAGTACAAAAAAATATATTATGAAAGGCATAATATACATAGATATATTATCCCAAAATGACAGTTATTTTTGTATATTAATTTAGTTATCTAAACTTATTTTTCTCTATTATAACCTACCATTTTTCTAATATCCGCATTTCAAATTGTAAACAGCATATTTTTGAACGGTTTTCATTTATATTGGTATTTCATGTCATTTAAATAGTTAAATCATGTATATATGTGACTCAATTAAGTCATAAAGTTACTAATAAGGTCATGGTAATTGTCTATTCATTTAAATAATAAATTACTCTCATTTAAGTTTTCAATTAGGTCATAAAATTAGTAATAACTTTGATAGGTAATTATTAGATATCCGAAAACCAAATTATTTTAAAATATAACACTGACATATATAGTTTTAATATTAGTGGAAAATTAAGCAACAATTTTATAATCTAACTCAATACTAGATATCGTAGTGTGCTTAATTTTTTTAGTTAGAGCTAGATATCGTATAATCAAACGACAATCTAAATTAATTATTTTTCATAAACGGGGTTCACATATTGGCACATGAACTTTTTTTAAATACTCTAACGTTAGTGTGTCCATACGACGCATAATTTTTTCATCTGAAATTATAAATTAAATGTTTTTACACAAATTAAAAACTATAATTAATATATATATATATATATATATATA
>NC_021160.2:35540535-35577229 GCF_000331145.2 Cicer arietinum | reverse complement strand
CCAAAGAAAATAGTACAAGTGGCAAGTTTTAGACAAACAAAACAATTAATGTCTTTCTAATATATTTTATTCACATTTATAAAAAACTTAATTATTTAATATAATCGATTTTGTAAATGGTAATTAAATCAAATTTAGAATAAAAAATAATAAAATAGGATATTCAAACATATTCTCTAGCAAATTGATTTGTGGACAATCTCTTATAGTGTAAAACCCATAATTTTAAAGTACACTTTATGTATTTTTGGGTATTTTGGATTTTGGCTCGGAGGCTTTTTAGCCAAAATTTATAATATTTTGGAGTTTATATGATCAAAAGATATTTTGATGCCGTTTAGAATTACTCGTCGATAAATAAATTTAATTAACTACGGTGAATCCTTTACGGAGAATTTTATGCGTTATGGGGGAAATGGTAAATGAGAATTTTATGCGTTATGGGTGAAATGGTAAATTAACAAATATCTAGATATTTTGAGATATTTGTTAAGTTATAATTAATTTATATATATATTTATATGTTTGTTTGGAGGGAAAAAGAAAGGAAATTAAAAGGAAGGAAAAGGAAAAGAAAAGGGTATAAAAAGGAAAAAGGAAGAAAGGAAAAACAAAGGAAAGAAAGAGAAAGGAAAGAAAATCAGATTTTTCATCTTCCTCTCCCTGTCTCGCGCTCAAAATCCCTCCCTCCTCCATTTTCGTTTTTCTTTGCTTCCTTTCTTCAAGATTAGAAACCCAAGGTTTGTTGAGTGTGAAAGAGAAGATTTCTCAGCTTCATACTTCCTCGTTGATTCGAAAACGAAGAAAAACAGCGTTAGAGTTTTTAAAACCGTCAAACACAAACCTCCCCGTTTCATCTAGATCTAAGCTTCGTTTCGCGAAGAGATAGAAGGGAAAGTTGCTCACCCCCACACAACGGTGCTAGTGGACTAACTTGGAAGCGACGTCGCGAGCGGAGATTTTATCGGAATTACTCGCGGTACCGGAAACGCACGTTGAAGCTATTGTTAAGGTAAGGGCTCCTTCCAAACTTTTAGTTTGCATTTAGGGACTTTTCTGTGGTTGTGTGGAAAAGAATTTTGTTAGGGTTTGAGTATTGATTTGGGGGAAAATGAATCTAAGGCTTTATGGGTAAAATCTTAGAGTTAGGTTTTGGTTATATTGATGAATGTTTCGTGGAAAATGAATTTAAACTCATTTATGTATGATTTTGAGTAAATGAAACTTGTTGTGTTTGAGTGGTGGATTGTGTTGATTTGTGTTCGTCGTATTTGACGTGTTCTTAATTAATAATGATGAAATTTGTTGTGTGTATGGTTGGATTCTGTGGAGAAATGAATTGATGTGTTTTGGTATGAGTTGTGGATTGGATCTGATGATAGGTTTGAGTTTGTTTTGTGTGAAATTTGAAAACCATTAGAGTTGAACGAGTATTAAGAATGGGGAATCTCTTAATGTCTACGTTTACTTAATGTTTGTTTTGAAAATCGTTTAAGTTAAATGAGTATTAAAAATGAGGAATCTTTTAATATCTGCATTTGCTTAACGATTGTTGTGGATGAAGTCAGTATAGGCTCATGCATTTTCATGCTTTTTGTAAATCGTGCAGACCCGTGATAGGTGGCACCTTGGTAAATAGTTCTTTGGCCTGTGATATGCGGTACATTTACAATTTACGTTCTTTTTGGTAAATCGTGCAGACCCGTGATAGGTGGCACCTTGGTAAATAGTTCTTTGGCCTGTGATATGCGGTACATTTACAATTTACGTTCTTTTTGGTAAATCGTGCAGACCCGTGATAGGTGGCACCTTGGTAAATAGTTCTTTGGCCTGTGATATGCGGTACATTTACAATTTACGTTCTTTTTGGTAAATCGTGCAGACCCGTGATAGGTGGCACCTTGGTAAATAGTTCTTTGGCCTGTGATATGCGGTACATTTACAATTTACGTTCTTTTTGGTAAATCGTGCAGACCCGTGATAGGTGGCACCTTGGTAAATAGTTCTTTGGCCTGTGATATGCGGTACATTTACAATTTACGTTCTTTTTGGTAAATCGTGCAGACCCGTGATAGGTGGAACCGCGGTAATTGGTACTTTGGCCTGCGAAAGGCGGTATAATTATGATTTACGGCCCTTCGAGGAGGGTTTTGGTTTGGAATTCCGAGTCCATGCATTTTGGCATATACACATTGCATTAGGGTGCTTGGCACACGAGTCGTGTTTGAATCAAGTCTATGATTGAGTGGTTTGAATAGGAATTATCGTGGTAATTGTGTTGGAATTGCTAAGTGTTAAGTTTTGGAGTTATGTGTGAGTGTGATTGAATTAGTTTAAGTATTTTTGGAAGAATAAGCAGGAAAATCGATTTCCCAATCGATTGGATGAGTTGTAGGAACTTCACTATTTTAACCTAATCGATTTGCCAATCGATTGTATAAATATGTCTTTCAAAATCTTTTAAGAAATCAATTTGGAAATCGATTGGCCTTAACACATGAACTCAGCAAAACTGACAAAATCGATTTGGCAACACAGGAAGTCAGCCAAACTGACCAAATCGATTTGGCAATCGATTGGCTCAGTAGAAATCCTTATTTTGAGTTAGATAATCGATTGCTCAATTGATTTATCAATGCTTTGGTCAGTTATGTATTACTTGATGGTTTGAGAACTTCATTTTGATTTCATTTTTAATTGGCAAGCATTACATGAACTTTTAGCATATGAGAAATCCTTTTAAGGTGCATGCTTAGTTGAAAGGTCTTTTGTGCATTTAAAACTTAAATGTTATGTGTTATCTGTTAATTTCGGTTGGTGACCCTTTACAACTATTGTGGAAATCTGGGCTTTGCCCTCAGATGAGAGACAGGACGATCCTGCCGGTTCGTACCCTACGGATGGGAATGCTTGACTGGAGCTATGTAGGAGGATCTCACGGGGCGCGTGGAGATCACTCAGGGTGTATAGTTTTTGGTAGGATGATCAGATTAGGTCGATGTATAGGGACTAGACGTCCTTCTTTTTGGGTTGCCGTATTTTAATTCGGAAAACTGTACCTAAACTATTATTGTCTGTTTGACATGTTATTTATGATGGGGTCTATGTACCACCTTTTGAAGTGTAAATACTTTGGATTCGTATTTTGAGAAACTTTTCCGCTGCTTGTAAATTATAATGACTCAATTATTTATCCAAAGGTATTTTCTTATTTGTTTTTCTCTGTTTTATTTTAATCTCTTTTGAAAAAAAAATACACATTCGCTTTGAAAATCGGGGTGTTACATATAGCAAACAACTTCTGCATTGATACGAAAATATTTTCTGTTAATGTAATTAATTTCATTTTCCTCAATTATTTTTTATTGTTGCATAAAATTGTTATATTAACTTTTGTCATTTCAAAAAAAAAAAATCCTTTTATGATTCTCTACTTTGTCTAACATAGTGCAACTTAAAAAATAAAAAATATGAATTTTTTTAATAATAATAATTAATCAAATGAATTTTACTCATTTTTGGGGCTAAATACACTAACTATTAAATATGGCATGAAATTAGTTACCAATAACAATATAACAGTTTTCTAAGTCAGCCGCAAGACCTTAAAAATTTTAGGCCCATTAGAAGAATATACGATCAAGATCTTATCAACAAGAAGATATAAATTATTTACAAGATTTATCAGAAGAAAATATAAAATATTTATAAGACGATTCGATCAAGATTTATCTAGAAGAAGATATGAATTATTTATAAGAAGATTTGATCAAGATTTCATCACAAAAAAATATGAATTATTTATAAGAAGATTTGATCAAGATTTATCTACAAGAAGATATCAGTTATTTACAATTAATCAAAATCTACAAGAAGATATAAATTATTTACTAGAAGACTTGATCAAAATCTACAAGAACATACAAATTATTTACAACAAGATATGATCAATAATTGTTTACAAGAAGAAATGCTCATAAGAAGATACATTTATTATTTGCAAAGATATGATTCGGATTTTGCAAGGACCAAGGAGAAACCCTAACCTATTCTATAAATAGATACTCAAGGCTGAACAAAAAATAAGAGAACTCATAAGGCTAAGGTCTAGAGAAACACTTGCTCAAAAGAAATATTTTCTGAGTATTTTCTAAAGTGAGAGTCATTGTTCTAATCAGCTTGTTAGAAGCAAACTGATTCGTGTTCCTCAAGTAATCTGTAGATTTTCAAGTTGTGTTGAGAAGAATTGTCTTATAGAGTTACGGTGTTTGTGTTCCTCAAAAAGTCTGTAGGTGTTAGGTTGTTTTGAGAAGACTGGCTTATAGGGTCAAGTGTTGTGTAATTCAAATTTTGAATTAGTGGATTAAATCATTCTGAGTGAGGGGATTGCATGTAGCTACCAATTTGGTGGTGAACCAGGGCAAATTCTTGTGTCACTTTAATTGTACAATTCTTTTTTTACTTTTGCCTCTCATCACTTAACCTGATTGCTACTACTTTTATTCTAAGTAAGTCACCAAATCCAAATGAATTTTAAATAAATTAGCAAAAAGAATCCAACTTAGTTAAACACAATTCAACCCTTATCCTCGTGTTTGCACCTTCATCCATTTGTTGGCAGACTTCTTAGGATTTTCTTGACATTATCAACAATTGTATAGCTATTTTTAAGTACTCTTAACCCTGAGACGAAGGTTTGAAATCTAGAAAACATAGTCTCAATATTTTTTTCTTCCTCCATCTAACATAGTTCACTCTTTTTTACCTCTTTAACCTGTTTGCTTCCTTCATAAGTTAGAATCCGATTATCATAAATGCTCTTTGATGTCTCCTTGTTGATGCACTTGGCAAACTCCTTGAAAGTAATTGCACTTATCATGAATATTTTGGACTTATGATGCATCTTGTACATTTTTTTTACCAACATTCGTCTCCTTACTTGGAATTTCAGTACCATTTTCTTTTGTTGGAGCAATATAACCATCTTCCACCAAGTCCAAAAGTTCACGATCTTTTGAAATAAAGAAATTCCTCAACCTTTCCTTCTAGTACTCAAAAAGTTCTGCATCAAATAGAGGTGGTCTGTTGATGTTTTTTTTAGCAGCTTCTTCATTTAATCCAAAAATGTTGAATTCTTGGATCTTTCCTCAAACATTGTAAAATGTTCAACCTTGAGATCAAACTCTGATGCCAATTGTAGGTGTGCAAACACAAGAAATGGAGGGTTCAATTGTATTTGTCTAATTTTGAACCAATTTCCTTAATTCTAATTTTGGTTTGGTGACTTAATTGTTTAGAATAATCAGAAGCAAGAATAAACAAACAAAACTGAAGTAAAAATAACACATAAGAGTTTATCCTGATTGACCACCAATTCAGTAGCTACATCCAGTTCCCTTACACAAAAGAATTTATCCACTAGCTCAAAATATGAATTACAACAACACCTGACCCTGTAAGTTAGTCTTCTCAAAACCACCTAAACCTACAGATTTTTTGAGGTAACCACGCATTGACCCTATAAGTCAAGTATTCTATACATAACCTGAAACCTGCAAATTCTTAGGCGAACTACCCACTCGACCCTGCAATTCAAGTTTTTTCAACACAATATGAGATCATTATTTTTTTGAGGCACACTAAAATCACTATTAGGATGAGTTACAATGAGTTGAAAACTTGATTTAGTTTTGCTTCTACAAAGGAGACTTGATACAATGATTACACAATTACAATGAAACACTAAGCATTAATAAAACCGTGACTACTGAGTACTTAGAGAAATCTGAGTTCGTAAGGTTCTTTGTATGTTGTTGTGCTTTTTTAGGATTTTTGAGTTTGTGAATTTGTTTGATGTTTTCTTGATCTCAGATTTAATTGCTATTTATAGGAATAATAAGGGTTGCAGTATTGTCCCTTAAGGAATCTGAGTCGCATCTCCTTTCTAGCTTGGTCAACAATTATTTATTCTAAATATAATTTAGATTGATACGATCTTGATAATGTGATCGTTAGGCAATTTTTATTTTCCAATCTAATATGAGCAATTCTTTTAGAAAGATATTGTGCGTATTTGTTCAGATTATGTTTGAAAATTGATTTACTTGAGTCTTCCTGCATACGCTTGATTTGATTTAGGTGAGAACAATTATGGGCTTGTTCTTGGACCTTCAAAAGTAAGCATACGAGTAAGTTCAATTCAATATTTTGCTCAATCTATCAGAGTCTTTGACATTCCATCAGAGTCGTCGACTTTTCTCCATCAGAATCATCTACTTTTATTCTTCATAGTCATTGACTTGATTGTTGGAATCAAATGTTGTGTTGCTTGAATAGTTCTGTCAAAGGCAAAATTGCTTCTTAGAATTAGTGCCACAAACAACTTTACATTTGCTGCATTATCATAATTAGTTTGACTTTAGAGTGTGCTACGTATTAGAGGTAACACTCTGGAACGTGTTGCTGTCTTCAGAGTCTGTGAAATATATGTTTCATATGCAAACTTGAATAGTGGCTTCAGACTTCAGAGGCATGCTACAATTATTGTTCATCATAGGCACCCCATAATTACTATTCAATATTGGCATGATAAAGTTAGTTTTCATCAGAGGCATGCTAAAGTTACTATTCATCAGAGGTATAGAAACTCCAGAGACACGCTGAATCTTTAGAGTTAGACACATAGATTAATTAGAGGCATTCTAACCAGAAGCACGCTTCATACTTCAAAGGCATACACTAATTTACCATAAACATGTTGGACTATTAGAAGCACACTATCAGAGACAGATGCACATACTTTCCAGAATGTGCAAGGATTTTAAATCTTCAAGGGATCAACTTGGTTCAACATAAAACCCATGGGGTTTAAAATGAAAGGGTTTGACCAGTCTAATTTAAAATGCACATTTTTTTAGAAGTAAAAAAAGATGGGTGATTTGAGTCAACCATAAAGATGTTTTTAACCATACTAAAAAAAAATCAAAATTTTCACCAGAAAACATGTAATTCCATACAATCCATGGTTAATTCAAATCAGGTTTTTGTTGTTATTGAAAAAAAAAATGTCCAAAAGATCATGATTCAAACCAAATAATAGAGTAGAAATAAAAAAAAATTAAATAAAACATAGCATGTCAAAGCAAAGATAGACATATAAATTTGGAGATTAAGCAATAATCAACACATGATGAACACACATGTATAAAGCACACATTGTCTAGCAAGAACATTATTGTATGACATTAAGAGATAAAAATGGACCAAAGTAAGCTTACTACACGAGAAACATTAGTTCTCAAAACATGTGATAATTAAAACATAACAACTACTAAGGCATATCAAGTATGCCCAATTCATTACAAATATGGAGAAATGAATCTTGTGCGAGTAGCTGTTAATTTGACATTTCTTTTCTATATTTTTTTAGTCTTAGTAGATTTACAATTCTTCTTCTTAGTCACACTAGACTTAATAGGAATCATTGTTGAAACTGAGTTTCTTTTATATAAAGACGATTTCAGAAAGTTTACAAACATAATAGTTAGTTTGTCTCATGTTCTCATGACTTGACTGAGATGATATAGATCTTCACACTCGTGTATTATAGATTTGATGATCTAGGATGAACTTTAAGTGTGGTTGAAGTTTTAATCAAGTTTTACTCTTTTTGTAATAAGAGTGTATGAATACTTGATGTAAGTTCTTTTCCTCAAGTTATGTGATCTTCTCTATTGATATTTAAGATGTAATGTTTTCGAGACTTCATGTGACCGTTGGGTTAGAGTCCCAACATATGGTTATCTTTGATGAAGATTTTCTTAAAGAGTTACGACCATTCTGAATTTTAAGTGGATTTCAGCTTATGTCCATGACTTGTGAATCAAGAGAGAGAAAACATGAGGTTAATCATACTTTTCTATGTTGATACAAATGTATTTTTGTACTTTTTTGTCACAAAAGTGTTTTTGTACTTTTTCTTCGAACTTTATGAGCATTTCATCTTTCTGATGTTCATAAAGTTATTCTTTGAATTTATTGACGCAAAGTTGTTTGATCCTTATAAGCTTCAATTGTCATTTATTTTTTCCTGATAGCTTATTCATCGTATCTAAAAGTGTTTATAACTTCTCATGATGAATATTCCTTTTGTCTTACATGAGATATGAAATATTTGAAGATTCTTCATTTTTTAAGTGATCATTTATTTCATGTGTGTTTATGAGTTGATTCGATTTATGTTTCTTTACAAAAATATGAATTGATTATCTTCTTGATTTCTCTCACACATATATGATCATAACGATGTTATAGCATAAAATTTTCTAAAGTCTCTTAGTAAGTTAGTTTTTCCTTGTGAATAATTTAATTATTTTATTATTTCACGTCATAACCAAGTCACTCAAGAAAAAATATTAGATAACAATATGTATCAAAACTCTCAATCATTTAATCATTGATGTTTGTCATCTTTAAATTATCATTAGAGATTTTGTCTCAACTAAATGTGCGTTTCATTAATAAAATGTCTCTTTAATATTTTTCATATAAAGATGTGAGGACAATTATAGTAAACTAAATATAACGTAATGTACAAACTAAACAGGAGACACATATTTTGTCATTGATTCATATAATGTAAAATTTTTGTTTCGATTGTGAGCAAGAAAATATGCAGAAAATTATCACAGCTAATTATAATTTACTGTAGAAATCATTAATAAGATAAATGTTATTAATCAATTAGAGTTAAAAAGCAGGTCATTCACGGATCAATTAGTTAAAAGAGAAGTATGTACATAACAAATGATTGTTATGGGTTAATTAATTAAAAGATTATCATTCACAAATTAAAAGAAAAATGCGTATTTGAGTATGATATGTTTCTTAAATATCTTATAGATAAATGTATAAGTATAATTATAATACTTTTATTATAATTTACTATACAAATCATACCAAATATAAATGTTTGTTAGTGATATATGCATAAAAAAAATATGTAAGATGTTATAATATAATAATTATAATTTATTATAAAAACATACACATCACTAATATTTATTATTAATTAAATAATTAAAAAGTTGTTATTCACAAAATAATTAATTAAAAGATAAAATATCACACCTGTAGTCCAACACTCGTTTTCAAAGCTTCATTCTAAGTCCTCAATTTATAAGTTTAACTTTGTTTTATATTTTAACTATATTAGATTAATAGTTTTCACTTTATGTATAATTAATATCTCCACTTTATTTTTCTGTAACTTATATTATTTTATTTTTATTTTCACACTAATTTTTATTTTTCTTTTACAAGATAATTAATTAAAAGATAAAATATCACACCTGTAGTCCAACACTCGTTTTCAAAGCTTCATTCTAAGTCCTCAATTTATAAGTTTAACTTTGTTTTATATTTTAACTATATTAGCTTAATAATTTTCACTTTATCTATAATTAATATCTCCACTTTAAATTTCTGTACCTTATATTATTTTATTTTTATTTTCACTTTAATTTTTATTTTTCTTTCACTACCTCAAGACAAATAACACTTTTATAGCTTCTTGTATAGTATTTTAGAGACCAACGATTGAAATAGTCAACGTCATTCTTTAAGAAAACTAGATTTTTTACTCTAAAATTTTGATATTTTATTCTTATATTTTTGTTGTTCTTATTGATTTATTTGTTAATTTTGTCTTCATATTAAATCTAGATCGAATAAACAAATAATAAATATGCCATTCATAAAATATGTTTTTATTCTATTTTATATAATGAATTTATTAAAATAGCTAACATATTTAACTTTTTTTTAAAGTGAAGTACATAATTTTCATATCAACTAACTTTATTTTTAAACGATTTTGTGAACTATATCAAGTTTTTTTAAGAAACTATTTGGACTAAATGTAAGAAAATTGTAATTTTGTAATAAGCAGCATTAAGTATAAGACACTAAAATTTAATAGATCAAAGGACTGACTTTTGTTGATAGATGAGTGACTTCAAATTTTTAATATGTATTTTAATCCAAAACTTTCATTACTAGATTTATTCCACCATTAAAATTATTTCTAAAAATCAATCTTTATTTATATTTAATCATACTATTCAATTTACATACAACAACGTGAACACGTGTGAATGTATAAGTATTTGATAGTTTAACATTACATTATTCAATCTTAATATAGTATATAATATAATAATTAACATTTATAGTATTAGTATATCAACTAAAAGTACATCAATTTTGATATATATACAAAAATGCTAAATATAACAAACTATACTATAAAAATAATTTATTAATTTAATAATTTTAATTAAATTAAAATACTAATATAATACCAAATATATTAAAAACATGTCACTACGCCAAAAATGACATTTTATAGCACGCCTTTTACAGTGCTTACTAAATACAAGCACTGTTGTAGAATTTTTTTAAAAATAACGGAGGATACAACATTGCTTTTTTGACAAGCGTTGTAAAATGTAGCGCTCCCACATTATATTGCATGGCTTTTACAACGCTTTCTGTGAAAGTGCTGTAAAATACATGCGCTTTCATATAATTAAATGACCTATTAGAGCGCTTTTTATACAAGCGCTGTAAAAGGCTTGCGCTTTAAATAAAAATCATTCACTTCAAATAAATAACTCATCAACCACTTTAAATAAAAATCAACTCTACGAATCCTCATCTCCTCTAGTGTGCGTCCATCTACTGCTCTTCCTTTAAAACAAATTGGATACGTTGTTTCAGGTACGTATTGTATTTATTAATTTTTTGTTGTCACTAAAACTGATAAATTGTTACATAATAAATCATATAAAATCTATTCTTTTTTGAAATTTGTTGATTTGTTCTGTTTTGAAATCAGACTTTGACATTGATTTCCATTTTCCAATATTAGATATATATGTGTACTATACATTGGTATAATGTTATCAGTAGCTTATTATTTGTGTAACTGTATTTATATAGGTTATATAAAATGGACAGAAAATGGATGTCTGCCAAACGATATTCAAAAGAGTATGATAATAGAGTGAAGGAGTTTGTTGAGTTTGCAGTGAAGAATGCAAAAGATCCAAATAGAGTCGTTTGTCCTTATTTAAAATGTTGTTTTGGAAAACGCGTTAGAGCAGATGAATTGGAAGGACATTTAGTATGACATGGAATTGATCAAAGCTATACATGTTGGATAAGACATGGTGAGAAAATAAATGGAAACATTAATTTTGAGAATGGTTCGACATATGCTTCAACTGATTTCGACACAGATACATATGAGCTGGACCAAGTTGAGGAGATTGCAAAAGCAGTTGAAGAAGATCTTCGGGATTGTCCTAAAATGTTTGAGAGTTTGTTGAGTGATGCAGAGAAACCATTATCTAATGGTTGTACTAAATTCACAAGACTGTTGGCGATATTAAAGTTGTACAACTTAAAAGCGAGCAATGGATAGTCTGATAAAAACTTCACATAATTATTAACACTCTTAAAAGATATGTTGCTAGATGATAATGAACTTCCTAGTCGAACCTATGAGGCTAAACGAATATTGTGCTCTATTAGCATAAGTTACGAAAGGATTCATGCGTGTCCTAACGATTGCATTTTATTTCGAAACGAATATGAATTACTAAAGGTGTGTCCGAAATGCAATGTCTCTCGATATAAGAAGAAAAAATCTACTCCAGCAAAAGTCATGTGGTATTTTCCTATAATATCAAGATTTAGGCGCATGTATCGCAGTGAAGAAGATTCAAAACATTTGACATGACATGCAGATGAAAGAATTAGAGATGGAAAGTTTTGACACCCTACAGATTCTCCACAATGGGCAAAAATTGATCACGAGTATCCTGAATTCGGGATAGAGTCAAGAAATCTACGACTTGCACTTTCTACTAATGGAATGAATCCACATGGTCTTCAAAGAATCTCACACAACATGTGGCCTGCGATTTTGTTGATTTGTAACCTACCTCCATGGTTATGTATGAAGCGTAAATTTATGATATTATCTTTGTTAATTTCTAGACCCAAACAACCGGGGAATGATGCCGACGTATACTTAACTCCTTTAGAAGATTTAAAAAGTATGTGGGAGACAGGTGTGGAAGTTTATGATGGGTATAGGAAATAGTGTTTCAATTTGAGGGCTATGTTGTTCGGCACAATTAATGATTTTCCAGCATATGGTAATTTATCAGGATATAGCATTAAAGGTCAGTGTGCATGTCCTATATGTGAAGAGAGTACAAATTGGATGCGGTTGAAACATTGTAAGAAGAATGTATTTCTTGGACATCATAGATTTTTACCTTATAGTCATCAGTATCGTGGGTGGAGAAATGCATTCAATGGAAAATCAGAGGAAGATAGAGCTCCTGTAGCACTAACTGGATATCAAATACTTGAAAAAGTACAAGGTTTGACCAATAAATTTGGCAAACCTTTTGCAGGAGAGTTGGTCAAAATTGAGTGGAAAAAAAAGTCAATTTTCTTTGAATTGCCATATTGAAAGTAATTGTATATAAGACATTTCCTCGATGTGATGCATATTGAAAAAATGTATTTGATAGTGTTATTGGTACGTTACTCAGTGTTCCAGGAAATTCTAAGGATGGCATCAATGCAAGATTAGACTTGGTCGATATGGGAATAAGAAATGAATTAGGTCCCGTAAAGAAAGGAAATGACACATATCTACCTTCAGCCGCTTATACTCTATCTAGAAAGGAAAAAATTGTTTTGTGTAAATTTCTACACGAAGTTAAAGTTCTAGAAGGATACTCTTCAAACATTACAAATTTAGTTTGTATGAAAGACCTCAAGTTAAAAGATTTGAAGACCCATGATTGTCATATTCTAATGGAGCATTTGCTACCAATAGGTATATGTTCCATATTACCTGAAAAAGTTCGACGAACCATAACTAAATTATGCTTCTTCTTCAGGGAATTTTGTAGTAAAGTGATCGATCTCAGAAATTACCAACATTGCAGAGGGAAATTGTTGTTACTTTGTGTGAGATTGAAATGTATATCCCACCCTCGTTTTTTGATATAATGGTTCACCTTACTTTCCATCTTATTAAGGAGACACAACTTTGTGGGATAACGTATATGAGATGGATGTATCCGATAGAACGATAAATGAAAGTATTAAAAGGCTACGTAAAAAGTGTGGCCAGAAGGTTGTATTGCTGAACGGTACATTGTCGAAGAAGCTGCTGAATTTTGTTCTGAATATCTGTCCAATGTTGAATCCATATGGCTTCCCATGTCTCGTCATTTGGGAAAAATATCAGGAGAAGGGATAATTGGAAAGAGACTAATGACTATATAAGGGACAGAATGGGAGCATGCACAATTGTATGTTCTGCACAATGATGATGAGGTTCAACCGTATGTTACAATACACATGGATCAGTTATCTAGTTTGAACATGAATAGGAATCAAAATTGGATAACTCGATAGCACAATCGAAGTTTTATAACATGGTTAAAAATCACATAAAGTCAAAGTTTGATGTAGACCCGAGATCAATTTCACATAGACTGAGGTGACTAGCAAATGGTCCGAGTTTATATGTCTTTTCTTACACCGGTTATGTAATTAACGACTACACATTTTATACCAAAGAACAAGATGATCAAACCACTATGCAAAATAGCGGTGTAACTCTCGTAGCTGAAGTGATGCATATCCCAAGTGCAAAAGACAAAAACCCAATATATGCAAATCTATCATATTTTGGGGTTATCCCATATTTGGTTGCAAGTGGGTCGATAATAATAATGGCGTTCGGATTGATGAATCAGGGTTCTTGCTTGTCGATTTTAATAAAATGAGATACAAAGATGAGCCATTTATTTTAGCGTCGCAAGCTCAACAAGTGTTTTATGTCACTGATCCTACTGATGTTAAATGGTCTAATGATGAAGATGCTGGTAATGATCTTTTTTTTGCAACATCACAACTACATGAAATGGATTCAACTGATGATGGTTTATATCTTAGAGATGATCATGATGAGAGAATTTGGATTAATTCATCGTTTCGTGTCGTTAATGGACAAACAAATGTGAATCCCATCAGGAAAAGAATAAGGACATCTTAATGTGTTTAATTGTTTTATATAAGCCATGTAATCTGAACTGAGTTCATGTAATTTTATTGTTTGATCTGCCAAAATTGAGCATTTTAGTATTTAGCTTGAACTGTATTTGATTTTCTGCTTATACTTATTTTCTGCTTATATTTAGCTTGATCTTAGTGTTTTATACTAAGTTCATGTAATTTAAGTGTTTGACCTACCATAACTGATTTTCTGCTTATATTGAACTTGAAAAAGCTTTGTTTGAGTACTGGAAATTTTTCTTGAACTTTAACTGATCATCCCAATATGACCTGATCATGTAATTTAGGATTGAAATATATATATAGGTATTTAACTAATTATTTGGAAGAACATAAACTTTGTAAGTTTACAACGCTTTTGTCAATAAGCGCTATAAAAAGCCTTTAAAAAAAATAAGGAGGTCACATAGCGCTTGCACATAATAAAACAAAGAAGCCTTTTAAAGCGCTTCGTGGAAAAGCGCTGTAAAAGGGTCACATAACGCTTGCACATAATAAAACAAAGAAGTCTTTTAAAGCGCTTCGTGGAAAAGCCCTATGAAAGGGTCACATAGCGCTTGCACATAATAAAATAAAGAAGCCTTTTAAAGCGCTTTGTGGAAAAGTGCTGTAAAAGGGTCACATAGCGCTTGCACATAATAAAACAAAGAAGCCTTTTAAAGCCCTTTGTGGAAAAGCGCTGTAAAAGGTTGCTTGCACATAATAAACACAAAGAAGCCTTTTAAAGCGCTTTGTGGAAAAGCGTTGTAAAAGGTTGTTTGCACATAATAAACACAAAGAAGCCTTTTAAAGCTCTTTGTGGAAAAACGCTGTAAAAGGCTTTTAAAAAAATAAAATAAGGAGGTCTTTTACAACGCTTTTTCAAAAAAGCATTGTAGTAGGGTTTTATATATAATAGTAAACCGCTTCAGTTTTCTCTTCATTATGTAAACTTCATATACGCTTGTTTCCTCCTCCTCTTCACTCTCCTTCTCATTGCGAACCCTACGAACAATATTGCATTGTTACTAACCCTCATTACGTAAACTTCATACACTTGTTTCCTCTTCATTCTCCTTGTTATTGCGAACCATCTTTGTATCTGCGAACCATACTCTCCATTACGTAAACTTCATACGCTCGTTTCTGCGAACCCTACTCTCCTACGAACCGTTCGTATTTCTGCGTTGTTCTTCTTTGTTCGTATTTCTGCGCCGTAACCCTACTGTTCTTCTGTTTTTCAGGTATTGTATTTATTAGTTTTTTGTTTCACTAAAATGCATGTTGAACTTATACTGCTACGTACTTAGACTAATGCATGTTGAACTTATTGAAGTTATACTGAACTGCATGTTGAACTTGTTGTAGATAAATGAATACCAACAAGGATTTAGATCGTCAAAATGAGGAAGTTGTCAACACTAAAACTTGTGAAAATGAAGTCAAACGTGGTGCAACCATCATGCAAAATATCATAAAAGCAAGGAGTAGTGGCATAAAATTTGAGGTATACTATACTTTGTTTGCTGTTTATTTTTTATCTTTTTTGAAAGCATGTACTTACTATATGAGTTTATTTGGTTGGATGGAATGAGAGTGGTCAGCCGATTAACCCCAACAGTTCCATGTTTGTAAGTTATATTGGGGCTGTTGTTCGTCAGAATATCCTCATCACAATTGACGATTGGAGAGATAAGGCGTTGAAGGATGCGAAAGATATACTGTGGACTGATATACAAGTAACTTTTTTGATCCACTTTTTTGTTACTTATAATTTTTTCCATTGAAATACTTTACTCAAACTATATCTTTATTTCGTTTGCAGACTGCTTTTGCTGTTGACGAGGTGAGAAAGGCTTTCATGTTTAGAGTTGCAGGGAAAATACATCGGGGTTTTAGATCTCACCTCTTAAATTGCTATCTAAAAGATCGTGAAGGAAATATGAATGCTGAAACTCCAAAAATATATAAACATTATATATCAAATGAAGAATGGAGCTCATTTGTAGCAAAACATTCAGACCATGCGTTTGTGGTAAGTGATTAATTTATTAGCATTTGTGTTTTATTATTCATATTTATAGCGTATTTTAAATTTTTACACGATTGTTATTTTTCTTTTTTATATAGAATATAAGTAAGACAAATCGCGAGAGGGCAAAAAATTTGACGCACCCATACAAAAAATCTCGTATGGGATATGCACGTCTAGAGCAAAAAGTTGTAAGTAATTAAACATCACTTTTTTATAATGTGGTACATTATAAAGTATAGTTTCTAACTAATATTTTGTTTATAATCTTAACGAATAGCTACAAGACACCCAATCCAATTAACCGTTGGGTCGTCATATCTTGTGAAAGTAAGCTCGTGTAAATAAAGATGGAGTGATTGATAACGAAAATGTTCAAAAAGTAATAGAACTTTGTGTAAGTATATTATCACTTTAATATTTTTTAATATTGTATTTTAAAAATGATATTGAACTTATCTTTTTAATCCTACATGTATTTTAGGAGAATTTCGAACAAAGTTCAAAAAATTAAGAAGACAAGAAAGCTAGTTGCAGGGACATTCTCGGTAAAGTGTTTAATGTTACTGAATATTCCGGTCGCGTGAGGGGGAAAGGATTTAGCGTAACTCCTAAAAGCTAATTTTCACAAGAGAAGTGCCAACATCCATCTAATGAGGAAGTATTAGAGAAGCTCAAATTCCTATCAGAGCAAGTGACACTCTTGGTGAAGACGAATAAAGACAAGCAACTTCCGGATTAGCACCAACATGAAATACAAATGGAGAGTGAAAACGCGAGTTGCAACATTGGTCTCAAAAGTCTTCCCGAGGTAATTAATTATTTAATAAAATAAGAAATTCATTCAACCTAATTGTTTCACATACTTATGTATTAACCATTGATTTAGGGTGTCACTCCTTGCGTGTTGTACTTATCGTTCCCTACTCATCGCAAGGTCGGAAAAGGAACATTGTACAATACTTTGGGAGAAGTATTGCACAACACACCGACCCCTGCGGGCCATGTCAAAGTATCACCAGTTATTGCTTTGGAACCAAATGCACCGTTGTCTATATAGGACAACGATGCATATATGAATTATTTGGGCAGCAATTGGTAGTTATGTGGCATGACACACACATCTTGTTCCCCTTGATAAGGTATGTTTAATTAATTGAAATGTATGTTTAATTGATAGGTATATTTAATTGCACGATATATGATTATGATTGATTATATTTAATTGCTGATTTTTCTCCGCTGTTAACTTTAATTTCACATTTATTTAGATTCAGACAAAGTCTAAAGGGAAAGATAAGAAGATTCCCAGAAACGAGTCAGTCACATCGCCGGAAAAGGTTTGTCACATTTATTCTGTAAGGTTTGTCATTTTTTCATATTCAATAAACTAAAAAACTAATTAACCACATTTTTTCAGATTCAATCCAATAAACCACCCGCACAGCAAACCAGCTGCAAGAATAAACCAGCTGCCGCACCACAACTGGATGTTCGTGGTAAAAATAAAGCCGGAAAACTTCAAAAATTGGAGGGTAATACAGCTGACAAATTTCAAAAGCTGGAGGGTAATAAAGCTGCCAAAGTTGCTGCTCAAAAACTAGATCGGGGAAAATCAATTGCTGCCCCTGCACCTAAAATAAGTCAGCCATGCCTTGCTCGATATGGGTCGTGTCTTGACATACAGGTAAAAACGAATTGGGGCAGCAACAACGATTCACACATCATAAGCATGGATAAATCTATATTCAGAGATGAGTATGAAGAGCTACTTGAAAAAGAGCACATATACGAACTTCTCAACCATAAGGAGCTGAGTGCTACTGTCATCAGCTTATACATTAGGTAAAATTACTTTTAATTGCATTTATTGGTAATTAATTTAACTTATTGGTAATTAATCTAATTTGAAATTTTCATTGAAGGTTTTTGTATGAGAAGTTGGTGTGCATGCGCAGATTGTCAAATAGACTTTCATTCTTGTCTCTGCATAAGCTTTCGATGTTTAAACTCCATTCTGTGAATGTAAAGAAATACATTGTAGATATCCTATTAGGAAATAGAAAGAAGGATAAGTTGTTCCATGCACCATATAATTTAGGGTACGCAACTATATATTCTTTATTTATATCTTTTTTAATTTATGAGATCTTAATTTATTAGTTGTGTAAACAAAATTGCCAACCAAGTTTTTGTTGTTGTAGGGTACATTGGGTGCTATTTGCAATCAATGCGACCTCTGATGTTATACACTATTTAGATCCCTTGCACATAAATTACAACAATCACTCTGATATAAAGACTATGTTCGACACGTAAGTAATATTCATTTATTTCTTACATATACATATATAAATAATGTGTTTGTTAATGCTATAATAATCACATTTATTTATTCAATAGTGCTTTACAAGTTTATTGAGCTCAAAGAGGTGCTACAGTGTCGAAGCAAAAGTCAAATAACATCACATGGATTCCAATAAAGGTTTGAAATATATGCCTTTAAAATTTCATTTACAATCAATGCACAAATATTTATTGACTTATATGAATCAAACTATAATCCCAAAAACGGTACGGTATTTTCATTATTTGATTTTCATATATAAACTATGTATATATTTGATTCTAACTTATTTATCTTCAATTTTTATATCGCACAGTACTTTGAAAATTCTAGACCAACATACTCTGAAAGAGATCTAATTGAAATAAAGGAAGACTGATGTCAGTATGTGATTGAAATGTGATTTGCTGAGAAATGACATGCTGCAAGGGATAGTTATAGGAATATATGGTAGTTCTGTTATGTGTAGTTCTGATAGTTATATGTATATGAATAGGACACATTTGAAAAGTTGTGAATATGTAGTTATATAAATATGTATATAGTTTTGTATTGTTTTCAATATGTGAATATGTATATGAATATGTTGTGAATTAATTGTGTAAATATGTAAAGTTATAAAGTTAAATTATAAAGTTATATAGTTCTGTTGTTGTGTATTGATAGTGAAATGATTGTGTTAACTGAGTGTGAATTGATTCTGGAAAAAAAATTAAAAGACAGCGCTTTCTAAAAAGAATGCCATAAAAACCAAAAAGCGCTTTTTAAAAATTCCATTTACGGCGTTTTTTTAATAAAACTAAAATAAAAATGCACATTTTACAACGCTTTTTCAAAAAAAAACGTTGTAATAGGTGCATAATAATGTATCTATTGAATGCACCTTTTACAGCGTTTTTTTCTCCAAAAAACGTTGTAATAGGTGCATAATAATGTATCTATTAAATACACCTTTTACAGCGCTTTTTTCAAAAAGCACTGTAAAACGAGTATAACAAGCGCCTAATATACCTACCTATTTTATAGCGCTTTTTTATTTTAAAAAGCGATGTTGTATCTTTTTACAACGCTAGATACTACAACACTTATTTTTTTGAAAAAGTGTTGTAAATAGCTTTAAAAAAAACGTTGTAAAATATTTTTTTTCGCGTATTGTGTGGTCAAGAATATGAAATAAATTATATTTCACTGAAAATTAAATCTCTAACTAATATTTTTTTTCATGCGTGCATCCTCTCTAACTAATATCAAACAAATGAACTGAATAATATATTTTTATTATAATTACCAATAACTTAGTATTTGAATTTGAATTACTAAATATTAATACAGTAGTGGATGCAAAAGATTCAGTCTCAGTTTCTTTATTTATAATCTCAATTTATATTATACCATATTTGACATTAAATTAGATTTTTATTATATCTAATAGTTTTATTCAAAATCAACAAATAAAATAATAAATTAAAAGGTTTCTTTACTGAGACATAATTTTTAGCTTTTTCTATATAAATAGAAATCCAAATACATTCAGCCTCAAATTACATTGTTTTATAATAATGGAAAGAAACAACTAAATATTAATTTTAAGATGAGGAATATCTCTGAATATTGATAAGTTCAAGTCCTCTAAGTCCTTTATGCATATGGTTATGATTTTGATATCCTACTCATGTGGGTGAAAAATTACTAATTGATCTCTTTGGCAAAATTTCTGAACAAAATTAAACTTTGCAGATGCACGGGTGATGCCTTTGGAAACAAAACAAAATTCAAAGTTTACTTTAATTATTTTCTTTTTAAATTAAATTTGAGCAATTTTTTTTTTAAATATAATAAAAATTTTGTTTTTATGTTGTTGTTTTGAACAAACAAATAGAACTATATAAATATCAAGGCAATGAAAATTGTATTGGACATTGAACCGACGTAGATACTAGTTCAATGTTTAAAGCTTTGACCGAGGTGGAAGAGCAATAATAGTTAAATCTTACAAATTAAAGAGTTTTATATATATATATATATATATATATATATATATATCTTTTTTATTTATTTTTTTCTTAAATGCCCCACTTCCAAATTAAATTATGTGAATGTCTTATTTTTTGGTTTTAAGAAGTCGTTTTCTGAGAAGCGACCTCCAATTGTATTTTTTTTTTAATTTAAAAAAAAAACACAAAAACTCAGTTGGAGGTCGCTTCCCCAGGAAACGACTTCCTATTGACATAAAAAACGCAGTGGGAGGTCGCTTTCCTGGGAAACGACTTCCTATTGACATAAAAAAATTTCCTCTTCAAGAGGTCACTTCCCCAGGAAATGACTTTCTGTTGAAACAAAAAAATAGGACATTTAGGTGTAATTTAGTATGTGTACGTAACGATTTGGAAAATCAGGATGATGTGGGATTTAAATTGAATAATACTACGTTAATAAACTTTTTTATATAAAATTTAAATAATACTTTTACAATTTATTTTATTTCTTAAAAAATTTCTGAAAATATAATTGTTTTTTTTTTCAAATTACTTTTCTTGTTTTAAAAATTTCTGAAAGTTAAACAAAAGTTCAATTCTTTTAAAATTAAAAATAAAATAAAATTTAGTTTTATAAAATTTCAGAAATAAAATATAAAATTATTTATTATTTAGAAATTTATTTTAATAAATTATTTATAATATAGAAATATTTTCAGAAATTTTTAAACCAAAAAAAGAATTTCTTTTTTATTTTCAATAATTTAAAAAAATTATTTTAAAATTACTTATGATTTTGAAAACTTTTTCTGAAACTTTTAAAACAAAAAAGAAAGAAATATTCTGGAATTAAAAAATTAATTTTTTAATAAATTTTCAGAAATTGTTAAGGGAAAAAATATATTCAAAAATTATTAAAGTGGTATTATCGAATTTTAAATTAAATTTAAATTTCACATCTTCATGTACACATCACTAAAATGATTGTCATATCGTCAATTGCAACTCAAATTGAAAAAGAGATTAAATATCAATAATTTTGAAAATATAAGAACCAATTTTTTTGAAAAAAATAGGAAGACCATAATTGTTGATTTAGTAAAATGAGTAGACCAAACTAAATTTTAGTTGATCTTTTAATTTTAATTTTAATTTTAATATGATATTTAAATTAATAATATACAAAAAAAAAACATAATATTCAACAGTTCACACCACTAAAAATAAATTTTGTTAATGTTTTTACTATTTTGGTAATGGAAAATAGAAAAATGTGGTTTAATTAAACCTAAAAAGATATTATGTAATATATAGAAGAAACAAGTGAGAGAAAATCAAGGAGTTATATTTTTTGTTTTATTTTTACATTTGTATAATCTTCTAATGGTGATACAAGTAAAACATTTAATTAGTAAGTAATAATAAGTATAATTGAAAAAATATTAATTAAAACCAAATAGGAAAGCTACAATAATATTAAGCTAGTGGTACTAGTAATAGTACTCCTAGATAAGTTAAACAAAAATAATGCTAGTCATGTGCTAAAACGTGTTACTCTAGCTAGTCCCACATCAAGATTTTTAATGAGTATAATTTTTCTTCTTCTTAGAACTTAGAAGAGAAGAGATGATAAATAATATTTTCATTAATTCACATGATATATTTGGTTTGAATTTGAAATAAGATATTTAATTTAATAATATTAATATTTATCAATTAAATTAAGATTTAATCACAAGAGTATAAATTTTTTAACCAACACAAGTGTTTTTTTAAAGACTAGATTTTGTATATTAAAAGGTATTTCGTGCACAAAATCTATCACAAAAAAATGTTTATAAACATTACATCCTCTAACACCAAAATTAGCCTCAACAATTAAAATGATCTCTAAGAGATCAAACAAAACTTAGGATGTAAACACCATTGAACAAAAGCAGAGCAAAAACATTTGCTTTTTAGTTTGAGTCAACACCACGATAAAAACTTAACATTATCTAAGATCTGATTAACATTGAAAGTTTGATAACAAAAAATAACTTGATTCCTCATTTTCCGTATTGACCAAACAAAAACTAATCAAACCATATTCATGACTTGACTATCTTTCCTTCCACACCTCCCTAAACCACTAAAGTTATTTGCATGGTCCAAAGCAACGTCCAAAAGAGCATATTGAATATCCTACCACTTCAAAATTTCTCCTCACATTTGAATGTGTTGGAAAATATAAGAAAATTGAGGGATGGAATAGTTGAATTGTGTTTTGTCATTTTTAAAAATTATTTGAGTTGTTTAACTAAAAATATATGTTTTTTTTTTTATTAAATCATTCAACTTTTGATTATAAAATAGTTTTAGAAAAAATAAAGTTGATGCATAATCAACTTAGATTAAAATAACATAGTAGAGAAAGAGAAGAGAGACATATTTTTTTATACTAATTCACATCAGACTATTGTCTTGTCCTCATCTAACATAGAGATTTTGCCACAATACAATCAAGGATTTTATCCAATATTTAAACAATAACATACACGTATTATTTACTCTACCTCTTCAGACTTTGAGTATTTTCCTTATACCTATTTAGACTGTTGCATTTAGCACCCTTCTCTTCTTTTTGGCAAGTTGTCGGTGGAAGTTCTTAAGTATTTTATACATCTTCAGATATCTCTTATGGATGAAAGAGTTGTTGCCCCTATTGAACTAATTTACACCAGTTTCAGTTTGTGTATGAATTGACACAAAGTCTATTTCTAGAATTCTAACTCTCATTGAGAGGATATTAATATATTTCAAGACCTATATCAATTTAAGTGTGTGAGACACTTTGACTGATTTACAATAATTCTAATAACTCTCTACTGAGAGGATTTTTTTATTCATTCTTTTCTTTTGATCTATTATAGGATTTTTCAAAAATCTTCTTAGAACATTGTCTTTTTCATTTTCTATCACCGTTTTCAAATTGATCGATTTTTACTTAAATATTGAGGAATGTATCTGTTGAGGATATTATCATTGGAGATATTGAATCAACATTTAAGAAAAATCACCCTTTAAGAGATGTCCATATATATCTACATAATTAACTCAATGTATCTTGATTTAAGAAGACATATCTTAGAGGGTGACACTTTCAAAGGATGCCATGCACTTCTTCAGTTATAGGGTAATTCCATCTTTGATGAGTAGAGGGAGTTGTCTTTTCTATGGTTCGAGATCCAGATGATTGACTTAAGAAAGTTAACTTTTTATTAGAGCGTTGACTTTATCAGAGTGTTGACTTGAAGCGTTTACCAATCGATCAACTAGTTTACCAAAATTATTAGATGCATAATCATCGTAGTGAACTTGTAATAAGATTTAACAGAAGTACATTTAACAAAGTCAGACGCAATTTTAACAGATTCTTCAAAGCATTGTCTTGATCTCTTTGTTTAACTTTTGTAGTTATTAGAGGATGCAGAGATGCAGAGGATAAGCGAAGGTCTTGACTCTTAGTTAATTTGAGCCATAGACAAATGATAATTGTAGTGTTATTTTTCTTTGTGATCAAATGATCAATTATTGATTTATATTTCCTTTGTCCTTAGCGCTTTTACTCAAACTATAGATTATTAGACACTTGTTGCAATACTTCTTATTAGTATGTCATGGCTTATGCTATTGGTAAACATTATTACTTGTTTATTAGATGATAATATTATTTGTGCTAAAAACACTTAGATTATTATCTCTAACTTACTCATAATTTATGCTTCTTTAAAATAGATAGTCATTAATATAAATTTTTATCTTCTAATTTAATCTATACACTTAGCAAATATAGTTAGGGATAATTGTTTTTAATTTACTTGTTTTGTTATCATCAAAACATCAATAAGAAAATTGTAGCTACTTTTGTACTAACAACTGTGGATCATCACATGACAATCAAAGAACAAATGTTAAGTATTTTTCTCCATTTTTGTAATCCCCACACACTCCCTTGAATTTGCATTCAGAGCACTTCTTATCAATAAATTATCCTTTATGGATAAATAATTGAGTAAAAGCCATCATCTAACGTCAACATCTTGTACACCTTTTTTACCATGTACTCATTACTTTGACCTATGAACCAAATCCAAATGTCTTCAACACCATCATGCAAGACAATCTTAGCAAACAAAACATACTCCTTCTTACTAACAACTATTCCCTATACACACTAGTGTTAAAGTAGTTGATTAACACATCAATTGGAAGTATGAATTATAAATATTTAAGGGGATATAATTATAACTAGTTTAATGAAATTGAACACCTTAGTGCTTTCATAAATTGAATTGAATTTGTTCTTTGTTTGTTTTGTTCTAGTCTGTTTCGACTTCGAACCATTTTAATTATAGTTTCTTTTATATAAATAACATAGGAACTTGATTAGTTTGGTAATTATTAATTTGGGTATGATATATGGGACTCTCGTCCTAGTTTTATTACTATTGCGACATGGGTGCACTTTCCCTTACATGTACTTTTGGCACAACAACCTAACAAATTTTTTTTGTCACTTTCTCAATCACAAAATGTCAAAAAACAAGTCTCTGCAGATTGCCACCAATAGGTAAGTCCATACTCATGTGCAATTACTAAGGTAAATGCCTCTTCAAGCCAAGACTTCTGTACCTTTACACCCACCAAAAGGTCATTATATTAGACCAATGTTTATCCCTAAGAATTAGAGTATCATTTGCAAACTGTAAATGCAAGACACTCAACTCCGATCCACAATCAACTTATAACCCTCAAACTGCTTTTGTTCCATGGAAGCATTCATCACAATGCTCAAACCTTCATCCACCAATAAAAATAAGAACGAGGACAATGGATCTCCCTGCCTAAGTCCACACTTCAATAGAAATTCATCAGTGGGACAACCATTTACCAATAAAGAAGCTGAAGTTGTACTAAAGCAAGCCAATATCCAACTTTTTCACTTCTTAGGAAACTTCATATAAGTCATATGTCTTTTCAAATTCCACTTTCAACATAATTAGTTATTTCTTCCTCTTTCTTGTTTTATTCACAACTTCGTTAGCCACAAAAATCTCATCTAAGATTTGACGTCTCTTAATAAAAGTAGATTGATATTTTTGAAATCACCTTACCAGTCACACCTTTTAATCAATTTGCAATAATCTTTGCCAGATCTTGGTACATACATCCAACAAGTGCTACGGGGTGATAATCATTCAAAGTCTAAGGACAATAGATGTGTAATTTGCCCTTTTCACCGATCTACTATTCACATGAAAATCCCATCAAAACTTTTAAGAAATTTTGGTTTAACATCCTCCCTAAATTCTTTTAAGAAACCAAAATTAACCTCATATGAACTCTTGAAACTTTCACAATCCTAAACAATTTGCTTAATCTCCTCTCCTCAAAACACCTCACCTCCACAATTCCACTCACATTGTGTGCCTCCAAATTAAAAATTAATTTTTTTTATTTAGACTGCACACACACTAACCAAATAGTAAGAAAACAATCTAAAAAAACCCTTATACCATGTACTAACCTAGAGAATCAAAATAACCAAAACAATTTTAGAGTACTATTTTTTTTTTTTTTTGACAAATATTTGTTAGAGTACTTTACCATCAATCAATCTTCTAATTCTAACTCTTAAGCTTGACTTGAGTATTGAAACACATATTTGTTTTTAAGAGTTATCGGTAAGGTTTATATCACATAATTTACATAACAGTGCATGCTAATTAATAAAGTTGCTAATGGCAATTAATAGTAAATAAATAAAGTTGCTATGTTACAAAATACAGGTGGGACACATGAGTTCTATACGCTAGCTAAAAAACTATAATTGTTTATTAAAATTACCAAACCAACATAATGAATGTTGTATTTTTACTAAAACAAAAATTTAAAGTAATTCCTTATGAAGTGTTTTGGGCAGGGTCCTTTATAATATTTGATAGAAGGCAGGGTCCTTAAAAATAATCCTTTTTATCCTATTTTGGTAACGGTGTAACCTCCCAGACCCATTCAACGTTCAAATTAGGAATTTTTTTTTTTGTTTTTTGAATTGATTAATAATTGATATAAATTGATTAAGAAATACTTAATATAATTCATATTTTAAAAGAAAATTAAATGTCAAACAATAAAAAGTATTTATTCTGTATTTAGTTTAATAATTTTTTTTTCACTCTTTAATGATTACTTTTAAAATATTCATTTTAATTAATAATTTTTTTTCCAGTCATAGATTTCAAATCACTCATTTAAAATTTAGCATTTTATAGATTTTCTTGTCATATAATATTTGACAATTATGGTTTAATTGTTTCTCTCGTGAAATTGACTATTTTCTAATTATTTTGACGAACCTTGTGCTTTGCATACGTAGTCCTTTACAAATGAATCGTGTTTTTTTTTTATTTTAAAAAAAAAATCCTCCAATTAAATGATAAATTTGAAGGTGGAAAAAGATTGCGTTGGGTCCCAATTTAAAATGAAAGGCTTTCTATTTTTCTTCCTTAATAAGAAATCATGATAACAATGCCTACTACGCTTGATGATGGTATAGACAAAGTGATGAACCCATTCAACGTAACCTTTCATCTTGTACCCCATTCCTCATACAGTAGGTCAATTATTATTATTATTTTTTTTTTATCAAATTAGAATGTCAATTAATGCTTTAATCTATAATAAAGGTACCTATATATTTACCCCCACTTAGTGAATAATCCTTCAATTTAAGATATAATTTAATTTTGATACAAAATTGGTGTAGAATATTTTGTAATGTCACAAAATTACACCTATAACTTTAAAAATATTTAATATTAAAAAAATTATATAAATTTAATGACGTAGCAAATATAATTGATTGACAATGTAAAAATATTTATATTCATGTTATATATAAAACAAATCATTTTAGGTATTAAAAAGAAAAATTTACACCTAGTATATATACATGTACATAAAAAAACTAAGCTGATTTTTGTTATTGTCATGCAAATTTGTTGGTCATATATACCAAAGAGAAAGAGGGTGTTTGAGAGGAATAGATATAAAACCATAAAGTAAAAAACATGTGTGTAGCAAGCATGTATTGAACATGAGAAAGGGTATAGAAGCAACATTTGTACTGTCCATTGTTGTTTGGTATTTAGTTTTAAGAATATTAATTAGATTGAACTGTCCATTTATTGTTGTACATTTTTTTTTTTCTCTTTACTTTTTGACTAACCGTTCTTCTCTATTTGAAACTAGCTAGATTGGTCTCAATTTTGCGTTTCTTTCTTTGCAGGTAATAAGTAGTATTAACTAGAGCTGGTAGAGTTACAATTGATTCATAAATTAAACAGGTGATACTTCTTTTTGACTGTTTTTTTGTTTTTGCTTTTGAAAATCTTTTGCTTTTGAAAATCTATGTGCATATGTTTTTTTCTCTTAGGTGGTTTTTTTATTTATTTATCAGGAAAACAAGATTTAACTATGTTAAGGAATCCATTCTCTTAATCATTTTAATTAATGTGTAAACACATTTAGTATATATTCTTCCATTGTCCTTAATTTTTTGTAATCAAATTATGAGAGATTTGATTCTTCTTCATATGCTTGAGTCGTGAAACTGCCTAATTTCATATACACAACAGAATCATGTAAGCCAAATTTATTCATTTTGCATTTGTTTTTTCAGATCTTTCTTTTTCTTTCTATACTTGAATACTTTGTTTATAAATCTCTCTAATTTGTTCTACTTTGGAATCCCCTATAAAAATGTAGATAAAAGGTTTTAGAATCCTGTTTTCAAAACATTTTTCATCTAAATTTATACATTAATTCAGCCTTCATTTTCAATGGAAGATGAAATTAAGTAACCAAATGTCATGTGTCCACCTAGAGTGAAACAATTTTGTAGATGTCTAGATTAATTATTCATATGTAATATGTAATTGACATCAATAGAGAGAAACGTTTACATAAGCCAATAGGATTTCTAGAAATGAGGGATTTTGATTGTTTGCATAATACCTTAGGATCAAATTTCATTGCTATATTGTACACTTGAAAAGAGAGTTTTGTTTTTTTTATATGTTAATGGTTGGTTTGTTAGCAATAGAGATCCAACCTTGAACATTATTCTTGATACTCTTTATATTCTTTGCTTTAAAAAACAATGGGCTGAATAGATAAAGAGAGTGAATAAATATATATTTCTTAAAATAATGAAAATGTAATAAAAAATATTTTCATTATTTTTTGAAATACATCTTCGTCAACTAACATTTCACTTTATTTTTATGACAATTAGTTACTTTAAGAATTTCTTACAAGATAAAATAAATTCGTATTTTAAGAAATAAAAAATGTTTTCCACATAGTAAAAACAATAGATAGCCAATAATTTTTCCCCTCTTTGTCAGCATTTGAATTGCATGAAACTGACACCACTTTTTCCAATGCAGTGTCAAGTGATAGTTAAAACAAGATGTGGAGTTCAAGAGCATGCTGCAAGAAACATTCAAATTTATTCCATTTTGAAGAACAAAGAAATGAAGACAACAAGAAAAAGTTTCATGACAGACAGAAGAGTAATAATTTTGTGATAAGGGAGGTTCCAATACACAAATTGTTCAATGTAGATCATCGTACTAACAATGGTTCCGGCGACATGTCGGATTTTATCAAAGGAAAGAATTTTTCTAAAGACATTAATGCAATAGACTATGATATACCTGAGCTTGTTGTTTTTATTCAAGAGGATCATCATCAGCAATATGTGAAGGACATTTGCATTGATAGGGAAGTTTTACCAAAGTTTGACAAGAATAGAAGAAGTGATTTAAATGTAGGAAATATGGAAGCAATGTCAATGAATTCATTTGTATCACAATGTGCCTCTGAACAACTTTCCTTTAAGGATGCAATGAAAGTTCATGATTTCAGAAACTTTATGATGAAAAGTGAAGTGGATGTTGATTCAAGAGACAAGTTTTCAATTGATCACCACTATACAAAGAATAAAAGATCACTTACACTTAGAGAGGTTAGACATTTTGAACATTTTATTTTATCTCTTTGAATACAGAATATTTAATGTTTAGAAAATTTACACCAACATAAGATATCTTGTGAAATATTGTCTTTTCTTTTAGCATGATTAGTTGAACCACATATGTCAAAGGATGCATGTCTTCACTTCAATTTCCTATGCTTGGCTGTAAAATTTATGCTTTGACCTAAAGTCTGCTGCACCACTTTTCTGAGATATTTTCTGCTGAGTTTTATTTGAGTATCACGGTTTTGTCATTAGTAAAAAATGTATCAGTGGATTGTGGATTGAGGAGAGTAAATGTTTCTAAACTACTCTTAGCTTCGATTTTTCAAACAATATGAGAGGACTTTATGGTCTATCAGAACAATAACCCTCAGTCGAAGCTCAGGGACTAAAGGCACTAAAAGCACTTGTGTGTAGTTTAGACACTCTTTCTAGTTTTGAATGTTCTGATCTCATGTTCGTTGCACAATTGTGCTGAGGTATTGTTTGATTTGAGTCTTGTCTCCGACACATTTGGTGCCTCGGTAGGTTGAAACTTGAAAGTATGCAATTCCTTTGGCATTACAATTACAATTGATGAATTAGATGAACTAAATTTTGAAATTCTTTATCATTCATTATATTTGTTCCATAATTTATTCCTGATGACAAGTTAATTGTATCCTTTTGAATCAAAATGTTACCTCTCTGAATTTGTTGAACCATTTTTTTCTTTTTAAAATTCTCAGGCATTCAAAAAGGAAAGTAGGTCCTTTGAGAATTGGAAAATAAACTCACTTTTAAGAACAAGTGGCAGCAGAGTGGAGTTTCCAAATAGCACAGACATTGTACAAGTGATTGACACAAACATGTATAGACCTGATATAAGTTACTTACAAAGTCTAAAAAGTTCAGACAAAAGACAAGTTGATAATCCTTATGAAGAGACTTCTAATAGTGCATTGGAATCTGAATCTGGTCCAACATCATATATTGGTCATGCACACACTTCTAGCTTTGCCTCTCACCAATCTAATGATAGCATCAGCAGTACACACTCATTTGCTTTTCCTATGTAAGTTTTTTCATTCTTGTTTATTTATATACATTAATAGTTAATAGATCTTGTGAAATATTGCATGGATGTGGAAAAATCAAAATGTACAAGCATTTTCTATTTTTAATTCTCGAAATTTGCCTTACTTTTGTATTATGATAAAATTATAAGAGTCTTTTTAAATTATCTACATTTTAAAACTAATAAAAATGTCAAAAAATTATTTTCATTATCTAACATTTTATCTCTAGTGAGAGTAATAGTTCACTTCAAAAGCATTTTATCAAGATAAAATAAACAAAAAACTTTAAAAATAAACGAGGTAAAGTTGAGTGTTATCCATTGAAGAATTTTCTTTAAGATAGATGGATATATAGATTGAGCTTATTTCATTATATATGTTCTGGTTTTCTAATATTTTTAAATGTTTTAAAATATAACTATTATCTGTTTTGAATTTTTAGTTTTGAAAACCAAAACATAGGAAACAATTTTGTAAAACAATGATATAAATTAACTAATCAAATATATATTTTTCTTTTACTAACTAGTTATAAGTTACAATAACATGTTTATATAAATTTGATAAAATTACATTAGGCTAATGTGACTTTGACAAAAACTATACTTTTGTCAAATTCACCGTGAATTCAAACATAGGTACATTATGTTATTGACATTTTAGAAAACATTATTATAAATAGTTAAGGTTGTCAATGAATTACAGATTATCTGTGGAATGGAGTGGAAGTCCAGTGAGAATGATGGAAGCTGATAAAAGTCAATCAAGAAAGCACAGATGGAAGAAGATATGCTTTCCATGCTGTGATTAGGATGCCTAAATATATAGCAGCATACACTTAAAGTGTGAAGTGAAGTTCTTTCAAGGTGGGTGTAAAGTGATATTTTATTATATGCATAAAACTTACTATATCAAAGGGACTTCAATTTTCTAGTAGAAAAGAGAAAAAAATAAATAAAACAATAAATAAAATAATAATGATAATAATATTATTTTATTTATTCTCTTTTTCTTTTATTGAAGTGAGTTTTGCACCCTTATATATGGTATGCCAGTTGATTATGTCATTTTTCAATTTTTAATTAAACAGTTGTATATATTGAATATTGCCTCTATGTATTATCATGTTTGACTGACACAACTTTATATTTTTAAGGAAGTTGATTATTTGATTTGGGCATTAAAAACACATTCCTTTCTAAAAACATCATTCATTTTTTATTTTTAATTTATATGGAAGTGACTAAAATGATATTTCATTTTGGATTCTTCTTTTTAATTAATATAGAGAGATCATAATAGAAGTTAACTAAAGGGTATATATTTTTCAAAACAATGTTTTGACATTTTTCAAAATTTTCAAAATATTAAGTTTTCTTAAACTACATTTTCGAAAAATTTTCATAATTTATTTTTTAATGTTCATTTTTTATCGGTAAAAATAGAAACAATAATTATCTGAAGAAAACATATCACAAATTTAGTTATTGAGACTAATTATCTTACTTTTTCATCTAATTAACTTTCTGTATAGTTAATTTGTATTGGAATTCATCACTTCACCTTTCTTCTTAATTCTCAAAAGAAGATGGAATAATAATTGAAAGGTGATAAAAAAAGATGAAACCTAAGTTGTTTTTTGAAAATAGTGTGTATTCTATTGACTATGTCCAATCTAAAATTCTAAAAATCTCAGAGAAAATCATAATTATCTTATCCTATAACTACAACAAATAAATTTTCCTACCCAGGCTAACATATATGAATTACAACTAAATCATACCACAAGCATTTAATTCAACTTAAATCATGAGCTACATATAACCGCACAAGCTAACCAATAAGGCCTCTAAATTAACTTCCACTAACATTAAATGAACTTCAATCAATCACATTGAACACATGCTAAAAATGCCATTGTATTTTGTGTTTTTGGAGATAATAGATTCTATGTATTCTAAAATAATATAAAACTTTCTCCCTTTTACATTGAATGTGATTTTAAATTTTCATTGTAACTTAATATTTTTTTTCAATTGTACCATTTATTTACTACTATGTATACTATTTCTAAAACATCAATGATTCAGAAGTCTAGAGAGAAACCGCTCTAAATATCTCAAAAGAGTATACTCAATTTTTGTAAACTTCAAGATGAAAATGCATGGAGAAATTTACTCAATTTATACTAATCCTAGAGGTCAATTTACTGTTGAAATATAATAGTGGTAGTAATTAATGACATCAATGTAAGTATGATCTAATAAAAATAAGATCATCAAACAAAGTGGCTTAAAATCCATAAATGGTGGTGCAATGGAGAAACTTGAAGATGCAAACATAAGAAGGAAGTTGAATTGTGTTTAATTAAATTGGATTCTTTTTGTTAATTTATTTAAAAATGGTTCAGGTTTACTGACTTGCTTAGAATTAAAATAGTAGTAATCGGGTTAAAGTGACACAAGAATTTATCCTAGTTCGTTACAAATTTGGTAGCTACGTCCAGTCCGCTCACTCAAAAGGATTTAATCCATTAATTCAAAACTTGAATTACATAACACCCGACCCTACAAGTCAATCTTCTCAACATAACATGAAAACCTACAGATTGCCTGAGGAACACGAAAGCCACTATTGGGATGAGTTGCAAGAGTTTGGAACAAGTGTCTCTAGAAAACACTTAGAAATTATTTCTTTTGAGGAAATATCTCTATAGACCTTAATCTTATGATCTCTAATGACTTAGAAAATTTTGTGATTGCGAGTTCTCTTATTTTTCTTCTTCAGCCTTTAGTATCTATTTATAGAATAGGTTAGGGTTTCTCCTTTATTCTTGTAAAATCTGAATCATATCTTTGCAAATAATAAATGTATCTTATTGTGAGTGTTTTTTCTTGAAAACAACTTGTTCATATCTTCTTGTAGATTATGATCAGCTCTTCTTGTAAATAATTCATATCTGCTTTTGATAAATCTTGATCAAATCTTCTTGTAATTAATGCATATCTTCTTGTGATAAACCTTGATCAAATATTCTTGTAAATAATTCATATATTCTTATTGATAAGATATTGATCATATCTTCTTCCTTACAAATCTTGACCATATCTTTTTTTCAACTTGGTCAAAGATTTTCTTCAATTATAAATCTGAATCAAATCTTATTTTAAATTCTCTTCAAAAACACAAATCTTATATCATACTCTTGCTTGATTTGTGCTGGAATGGATTCAGGTTGTTCTTGGATCTTCAAAAGTTTTTGATTCGGTTAAGTCTTCTTTACATACTTATTTTTTTCAATTTCACTCGTTGAATTTCCATTAGAGGCATTTGTTAAGACAAACTCTCAATTTAAGCTTTGATGAAAATAAACAAAGGTTAATTGAGAATGTTAATCATGATTCTAAATGTTATGTTAATTTAACTTGTGCTTTTAAGTGTATTAAATTAAAGATAGGATTTAAACAAAACAAAGAAATCAGTATAAAAAGGCAAATATCTGAATAGACAAGAACGAAAAACATTCTTGACAAAATTGGAAAAAAAAACAAAAGAGAATGTTCTCCAAGTCCAAGAATGATCAAGTCAGCTTAAAGAACAATCAATCTCCATTGATTGAAAGAAGATATTGCTTCTGAAATTAACACTAATATCATCAGTATTGTCCAAGGAACAAATATGATCCATTTCAGTCAAAAAAACGATTGGAATCACAAAAGAAAAAAGATCATGAATCAGGCAAGATCAAACAAGATTGCTCTTTCTCCGGATTGACTACCAAGAACATTGAACAATCTTGAGATATGTAAGACATTAGAACACTCTCAAGAACGATCAAACAAATGTCCAAAATAATCAAGATTAAATCTTCAAATCAATTATCAATCTCCAGAATGATCATTGAATCTCCATAATGTTCAACAATCGTTCTACAACAGATTACCATCATTCTTCAGATTGTTTTACAAGAATCAAAATTGCATATTAAACTGACACTACTAGAATTTTCGCATATAGTGACCGATTTAGAGACCGAATATTTTCAGTCACACTAGCGACCGAAATAGAGACCGTAATTTTAAACTTAGAAACTAAATATTTTTTCATCACTAAATCGGTCGCTAACAAATTTAGAGACTAAAATCGCAACTGAATTTTACCGACAAAAATTTTAACAGTTAACTGTTACTAATAGAAAAATTTTCTTTAACACTAGCGACCGAAATAGAGACTGAAATTTTAAACTTTGAAACTAAATATTATTTCGTCACTAAATCGGTCGCTAATAAAATTTAGAGATTAAAATAGTAACTAAATTTAGCGACTCAAATTTCAGTCGCTAACTATTTTTTAATTACATAATTTAATTTTCTTTATTAATTAAAAAAATGAAATAGTTTTTGCAGACAAAATATTTATAATAGTTAACTAAAACTAAACGCGTCTCTAAAATGGACAAATATATTTTAGCGACCGATTTAGAGACTAATTTATTAGTGACCGATTTAGAGACTAATTTATTCGTGACCGATTTAGAGACTAATTTATTAGTGACCGATTTAAAACTAATTTATTACTGACCGATTTAGAGACCAATCAAATTCTTTTTTCTTCTTTTAAAACTAGATTTTTCTAAATTTCTATATTTAAAAAAAAATCAATTAAATTTAGTAATCGATTAAGAGATCAATTATTTTTTATTTTTTAAACAATAAATAAATTATAAAAAAAAATTATGTGACCCAAATAGTATACTTAAAAATCTGATAATATTAAATGTTAAAATATGATAATACAAAAAATAGTTCAATCTACCGTAAACAACAGTATTGAGTTCCCAAGTTTTAGTTCCCAGTTTTCTCCTTCATCTTCCCAAACCCTATTACCTCCATTTTTCGTTCTCGCCATAATGTCTCCATTTTTCGTTCTCGCCCTTCTCTTCATCCTCCATTCACTTTCTCCTTCATCCTCCCACACGAACCCTAATAATCTTCGACCTTTTTTCATTTTGCCTCTCTGTTTCTTTCCCAAATCGCATGAACCCTAATCGTTTCTCATTTCTTAATTTATTTTATTTTTCAAATCGCAGGAATCTAACCTACATCTAGTGAGTTCTAAGCGCAATTTCAGGTAATTTCTTAGTTTTCTTCTAAATTTCTACTTAAATTTTGTATTTTGTATTTTTTTTTCTAAACATTTGCTTTGAAGATAGAGATGCAACAATAGCTTCTGTTGCTGCTTTGGTTGCTGCTCAGTGTGCGATAATAGCTGAAGCAATGGGAGATAAGAAAGAAGATCTTAGTAGTGTTATTGGTTCTGCCATGAAGCAATGGGAGATAAGAAAGAAGATCTTAATAGTGTTATTGGTTCTGCCATGAGTGGTACAAGTGCAAGTGACATCCTAACTCTCACTGCAGCTGCAACATGTAATCATTTTTATTATTTTCACTCATACTTTTTTTGATAGAGTTATGTTGGGGAAAATTGAGGGTATAGATGCAAGACTTAGCATCAGATTTTGGATTTTAAATTTTGAAATTGGTATTAGAGCATTGACATTAGTAAATCTAACGGTCTCAACAGTTGCAATGTGTAATTTCTATAGGATGTCTATTTCTGTTATCTGCAAGCAAACATCATTATAGGATTAATCTAACAATTTAGACTTTTGAGTATATATCTCAACTATCAAATTAGTTCAATTGTTGACTGTATTTTGGTTTGCTACTGACTGTATTTTGATTTTGATTAGATTTGGTGTTACTGTGACATTGGAGTTCAAAGGCTTCAATCCTTTTCAAAGCTTCAAGGTAATAAAACTACTAAGTTAAGCTTTACGATTTTGCTCGAATGCTTTTTCACCTCTGATTACTCTTTGTAATTGCTTAACACTTGTGACTTAAAGGTAAACATGAAGGGAGTTGTGGAAGAAATTATTTGAGCTTCCTCTCAATGTTCAATGGCTTGCTGAATGTGTTCTCAACATTTTGTCCGAGAAATCACAAGCTTATGCAATGCAGGTACATAGCTCTGACCCTTGGCTTTATT